>NC_092229.1:39664509-39759991 GCF_036320965.1 Panulirus ornatus
GACCGTCCTCGGCTCAGAATGTATTTCAGCAGTTTCCCAGTTTTTTTTTTATTATTATTACTACCATAAAGTAATCTTCTAGCCAGCCAAGCCAAGAAAGGCGTCCGTGAGGCGGGAAGAGGAGTTAAACAGCACAATATAAGGTTGGGTTTCTACTCTCAGTTGCTCGAATTGACGTCATGAGAAGGCGGATTTTGTAAATATAAAACCATTTGACCAATGATTGGTCATGTCCAATCCCCACCAATCAGATGACGTCAGCCGACTACTTCCACGCAGCAACCCTACCTTTGTCTTCGGTTTGGACGTCTTGCACCTGAGAGTCGTATTTACAGCAGTCGACCGAAGCCCCCCCCCCCCCCCCCCCCCCCCCCCCCCCCCCCCCCCCCCCCCCCCCCCCCCCCCCCCCCCTTATTAACGAGTCAAACTTTCACTGAATGAGCAGTGAGGCCAAGAAAGGCACGTTGGAGCGGAAGGAGAAAACAAAACAGCACATCTAAGGTAGGGTTGCTACCTCTGGCTCCGGTGATGTCATGAGAATGGCGGGGCTGTGAAGCCACAATTCTCTTGATCAATGATTGGTCGGTCAATCCCAAGCCCCACTATTCCCATGACGTCACTCGATACTTCAACGAAGCAACCTACCTACTGTGCTCCTGTTTGGTCCGTCAATCCGCTCAGTGTGCCCCGTTTTTTTACCATAAATTGTCGTCATTCAAATGAGCCAGCGAGGCCTAAGAAAGGCCTCCGTGAGCGGAAGAGGAACAAAATAGCACAACATAAGGTAGGGTTGCTGCGCTGAGCTATCGGGTGACCGAATCCACAAAATATTTGCCCAAAGATTTGGTCGGCCATGCCCAGGCCCCGCCTATCAGATGACGTCACCGGGTACTTCAAAGCAGGAACCCTATCTTATGTTCTCCTGTTTGGACCATCTTCCGCTCAGAGCTGGGTTTTAACAGTTGGTCGAGCTTATTTTATCAAACAGTCAACATTCACATGAGTGAGCCAGCGAGGCCAAGAAAGGCCACCGTTAGCGGAAGAGAAACCAAACAGCAACATCATAAGGTAGTGTTGATACTCTGGGCTCCCGGGTGACGTCATGAGAAGGGCGAATCTCTAATCCACAAACTATCTGTCCAATTATTGGTTAAGCCCAGGCCCCACCTATCAGATGACGTCAGCTGGGTACTTCAACACAGTAACCCTATCTTATGTTTTCCTTTTTGGACCGTCTTCCGCTCAGAGTCGCATTTCAGCAGGATAAAGCCGTCGTCATTTCACATAAGCCAGCGAGGTCAAACAAGACCACCGTGAGCGGAAGAGGAATTAAATAGCACAACATAAGGTAGTGTTGCGACTCTGAGGTAACCGGTTGACGTCATGAGAAGCGCGGGGCTCTGAACCCACAAATTATCTGATTGATGATTGGTCGGTAAGTCCCAAGCCCCACCTATCACATGATGTCATCCGGGTACTTCAACAAACCAACCCTATCTTATGTTCTGTTTGGACCGTCTTCTGCTCAGAGTCGCATTTCAGAAGTTGCCCGAGCTTTTTGTTATCATTATCATTACCATAAGGAGTCTTCTAGCCAGCGAGGCCAAGAAAGGCCTCCGTGAGCGGAAGAGGAATCAAATAGCATAACATAAGGTAGGGCTGCTACTCTAAGTAGGACGTCAGGAGAAGGGCGGGATTATGTACCTATAAACCATCTGAGCAATGATTGGTCATGTCCAAGCCCCACTTACCAGACAACGTCAGCCGGCTGCTTCAACACACCAACCCTACCTTATGCTCTCCTCTTTGGACCGTCTTCCGCCCATAGTCGCATTTCAGCAGTTGACCGAGCTTATTAAAGAGTCAACATTCACATGAATGCGCCAGCGAGGCCAAGAAAGGTCACCGTGAGCGGAAGAGGAACCTAATAGCACAACATAAGGTAGGGTTGCTGCGCTCAGCTATCGGGTGACCTCATGAGAAGGGCGGGGCTCTGAACCCACAAAATATTTGTCCAAAGATTTGGTCGGCCATGCCCAGGCCCCGCCTATCAGATGACGTCATCGGGTACTTCAAAGCAGCAACCCTATCTTATGTTCTCCTGTTTTGACCATCTTCCGCTCAGAGTGTGGTGTCAGCAGTTGATCGAGCTTGTTAAAGAGTCAACATTCACATGAATGCGCCAGCGAGGCCAAAAAAGGCCACCGTTATCGGAAGAGAAACCAAACTGCAACATCATAAGGTAGTGTTGATACTCTGGGTTCCCGGGTAACGTCATGAGGAGAGCGAATCTCTGTAATCCACAAACTATCTGTCCAATGATTGGTTAAGCCCAGGCCCCACCTATCAGATGACGTCAGCTGGGTACTTCAACACAGCAACCTCATCTTATGTTTTCCTTTTTGGACCATCTCCCGTTTAGAGTCGCATTTCAGCAGGATAAAGCCGTCGTCACTTCACATAAGCCAGCGTCGTCAAACAAGGCCATGTGAGAGGAGGAGGAAGCAAACAGCACAACATAAGGTAGGGTTGTTACTCTGGGCTACCCGGGTGACGACATGAGAAGGGTGGGGCTCTGAACCCACAAATTATCTGATCAATGATTGGTCGGTCAATCCCAAGCCCCACCTATCAGATGACGTCATCCGGATACTTCACCGCAGCAACCCTACCTTATGTTCCCCTGTTTGGACCGTCTTCCGCTCAGAATGCACTTTTTTATCATAAATGTCGTCATTCAAATGAGCCAGTAAGGTTAAGAAAGACCTCCGTCAGTGGTAGAGGAACCAAATAGCACAACATAAGGGAGGATTGCTGCCTTGAGCTACCGGGTGACGTCATGAGAAGGGCGGGGCTCTGAACCCACAAAATATCTGCCCAAAGATTTGGACGGTCATCCCCAGGCCCCGCCTATCAGATGACGTCACCGGGTACTTCAAACCAGCAACCCTATCTTATGTTCTCCTGTTTTGACCGTCTTCCGCTCACAGTTGGGCTTCAGCAGTTGACCGTGTATTTGTTTTCTTTTATTATAAAGAATTGTCATTTCGCATGAGCCAGCGAGGCAAAGAAAGGCCTCAGTGAGCGGAAGAGGAACCAAGCAGCACAACATAAGGTAGGGTTGCTACTTTGAGTTGCCCGAGTGTCGTCATGAGAAGGGCGGGATTTTGTACTTATAAACCATCTGACCAATGATTGGTCATGTCTAAGCCCCACCTATCAGACGACGTCACCCGGCTACTTCAACGCAGGAACCCTACCTTATGTTCTCCTGTTTGGACCGTCTTCCGTTCAAAGTCGCATTTCAGCAGTTCACCTAGCTTATCAAAAAAAGTGTTATATTCACATGAATAAGCCAACGAGGCCAAGAAAGGCGACGTGAGCGGAAGAATAACCAAACAGCACATCATTTGAGAGTCATACCTACCTAACCGTATCACAGATTACAGTAACTCCCATATACCTCATTTGAGAGCCACTACTAAACAAGAGTGAGCACCAAAGATGACAGTAACTCCGACTTACCAGTAAGCATTGTAAATATCATAGCCTTACTTATCATTTTCTTGTACTAAGGGATTATAAATATCATAAAATACAAAAAATAATATAAAAAATAATATCTTGAGTACCTCATTAACTCTTGCATTACTCATGATTTCCCTCACTATTATAAGACTTTCCTCACACTTACCACTGTACCCAAGACTTCCATCACACTTACCACTGTACCCAAGACTTCCCTCACACTTACCACTGTACCCAAGACATCCCTCACACTTACCACTGTACCCAAGACTTCCATCACACTTACCACTGTACCCAAGACATCCCTCACACTTACCACTGTACCCAAGACATCCCTCACACTTACCACTGTACCCAAGACATCCCTCACACTTACCACTGTACCCAAGACTTCCCTCACACTTACCACTGTACCCAAGACCTTCATCACACTTCCCACTGTAGCCAAGACTTCCCTCACACTTACCACTGTACCCAAGACTTCCCTCACACTTACCACTGTACCCAAGACTTTCCTCACACTTCCCACTGTACCGACAAGTTCTACGAACTGTAGGTGTTGACTGCATTTATGTATAATAAACCTTGCTGAATCAAGAAATGCATCAGAGTAAATATATTTATCTATTTCATACCTACACGTTTCATGCATGCAACAATGTAAAAGATAGAATTACCCAACTCTACTATTTCAGATATCTTACCATTCTACGTGCAAAATCCAAAGGGGGTATCATGTCTCGGATAAATACACATAAATAGCTTGGAGCTCCTTCCATGCAGTCTCCATTTTATTACTATCTTCACTATATCCTTATCTTCACTAAACATTCACCTTCACTAACCGCTATCTATGTCATATAAGGTGTTTAATGTTGGGTAAGAGTTTGTCATGTGTGGTTCTTACTGTTGGGTGGGAGTGATTTTCATCTATGGTGGTCACTGCTGAGCGGATCACTGACAGGTGGGGAAGGTCTGTCTCCCCCACTGTTCATATACAGTTGTGCGATGAAGTCCAGTTCGTTGATGATGTCCTGGAGTGATGGGCGGGCCAGTGGGTCGCGCTGCATTGCCTGGCTCTGAAGGTCGAGCAGATGATCCTGGAGGTCGACATCTTTAGCGGCTGTGTTCAGGGCCATTCCGATGAGGTAGCCCAGGGAGTAGACGTCGCTGGCCGGGGTGAGGGGCTGCCAGGCCACCATCTCAGGAGAATACCAAGTCTCTTTGTGGTCGTCGCTGCCGATCCTCAGCACTTGGCCCACTCTCCTCCTGAGGTCGAAGTCGATGATGTGGATGTCGGATTCTGGAGCCAACCCCGTCGTTATGTTATTGACCTTGAGGTCGTTGTGGAGGATGCCCTTATCGTGGATTTCTTTTAGTTTCTGGGCGATAACGGAAAGGGTCTGCACGAGCTGGAAGTCCGTGCAGGTGCGGATATATTGCTTGTACGTGCTGCCAGTGAAGGTCATCACCAACTGGGCCCTGTCCAGGCTCAGCCCGCGCACCTCGGGGGAAACTCCGGCTATAGCCAGCTCCCGTTGGACGCGCTTCTCGTGGACCACGTCACAGATGTCTTCCAAGCGGAAGGTCTTCAATACCATTTCCCTTACTCTACCGGAAAAGGCCATCGTCAACTACACCCTAACAAGACCTTCATCATCGTAATTAAGGCCATCATCACTTCACCCTCAGTTACACTGACCTTTGGCCTTATCATTAAGGGTGAGGTTCATAGATCTCTTTCCACTCAGACACACACATATACAAATACAAATACACACACACACACACACACACACACACACACACACACACACACACACACACACACACACACACACAAACAGCGTTATCAGCACAGTAACAATCATCTCTACTGGTCAAACTTTACACACCGTAGCGGGTTATCAGTGATACAGGCTCGTTATACCTTTACTTCAGGTTGAAATCAGTGATACTACTCAATCTTTATATTCACTACAAGTGGAAACCATCAATGACACTGTTCTACCTTCATTTTAATTGCCATCTAGTGCAACATTCTGCAGCTGTATAACATCGTGCAAGAGTAAGTCAAAAGATAAGATTATCAATGGACCCTGAACAAAGAGTTAGACGATTAGTTGAGGTGCGTGAAAGAGCAAAAAGGGAAGAATGAGAAAACGCAAGAGTGTGGCGATAGATGCCAACCAGTGGGCTGCAAGCCGCTTTGCTGCAAGGAGGATAGCCAGACAGAGAAGAAACCAAGGAAATCAGTGTAGAATGTTTGTCCCTTACCATTATTGGGATAGAGTTAATCTTCCTCCGGAGGATGAATCACACAATAACAATGGTCCTTCTACGGTATTCAAGGAACTACTCGACGATCACTCCTACCCAACAGTAAGCACTACAGATGACATTACCTCCTACTCAACATTAAGCACCTCAGATGACAGTACCTCCTACCCAACATTAAGCACCTTAGATAGTACCTCCTACCCAACATTAAGCACCTTAGATAGTACCTCCTACCCAACATTAAGCACCTTAGATGAGAGTACCTCCTACCCAACATTAAGCACCTTAGATGAGAGTACCTCTTACCCAACATTAAGCACCTTAGATAGCACCTCCTACCCAACATTAAGCACCTTAGATAGTACCTCCTACCCAACATTAAGCACCTTAGATAGTACCTCCTACCCAACATTAAGCACCTTAGATAGTACCTCCAACCCAACATCAAGCACCTTAGATGAGAGTACCTCCTACCCAACACCATGCAAAATGACAAGCCATTCAGAATTCATCGAGGGTCAGGCCATGCACGAACATGGGCAAGTGTGCTCCACTCTCTACACCAACCCCAGTTATGACAGCCGTCAGTCCAACGGCTGCTCCTGCTGTTCGGATCCAGTGCAATATATATTTGCACACAGCCTCGTGGAGGAGGAGCGTGCCCTCATCATCCAACCCGGGAAAGACTCCATCCAACGCATCAGGATACTGGGCAAGGGCGCCAACGGGCTGGTGGAAGAGGTCATCTTCAATGGACAATAGATGGTCATGAAGACCTTCCGCTTGGAAGACATCTGTGACCTGGTCCACGAGATGCGGGTCCAGCGGGAGCTGGCCGGAGCCGGAGATTCCCCCGAGGTGCGCGGGCTGAGCCTGGACAGGGCCCAGTTGGTGATGACCTTCACTGGCAGCACGTACCAGCAATATATCCGCACCTGCACCGACCTCCAGCTCGTGCAGACCCTTTCCGTTATCGCCCAGAAACTAAAAGAAATCCACGATAAGGGCATCCTCCACAACGACCTCAAGGTCAATAACATAACGACGGGGTTGGCTCCAGAATCCGACATCCACATCATCGACTTCGGCCTGAGCAGGAGAGTGGGCCAAGTGCTGAGGATCGGCAGCGACGACCACAAAGAGACTTGGTATTCCCCTGAGATGGTGGCCTGGCAGCCCCTCACCCCGGCCAGCGACGTCTACTCCCTGGGCTACCTCATCGGAATGGCCCTGAACACAGCCGCTAAAGATGTCGACCTCCAGGATCATCTGCTCGACCTTCAGAGCCAGGCAATGCAGCACGACCCTCTGGCCCGCCCATCACTCCAGGACATCATCAACGAACTGGACTTCATCGCACAACTGTATATGAACAGTGGGGGAGACAGACCTTCCCCATCTGGCAGTGACTTCCGCCCAGCTGTGGCCACCACAGATGAAAATCACTCCCACCCAACAGTAAGAACCACACATGACACAAACTCCTACCCAACATTAAACACCTTATATGACATAGATAGCGGTTAGTGAAGGTGAATGTTTAGTCAAGATAAGGATATAGTGAAGATAGTAATAAAATGGGGATTGCATGGAAGGAGCTCCAAGCTATTTATCTGTATTTATCCGAAACATGATACCCCCTTTGGATTTTGCACGTAGAATGGTAAGATAATCTGAAATAGTAGTGTTGGGTAATTCTATCTTTTACATTGTTGCATGCATGAAACGTGTAGGTATAAAATAAATAAATATATTTACTCTGATGCATTTCTTGATTCAGCAAGGTTTATTATACATAAATGCAGTCAATACCTACACTTCGTAGAACTTGTCGGTACAGTGGGAAGTGTGAGGAAAGTCTTGGGTTCAGTGGTAAGTGTGAGGGAAGTCTTGGGTACAGTGGGAAGTGTGAGGGAAGTCTTGGGTACAGTGGTAAGTGTGAGGGAAATCTTGGGTACAGTGGTAAGTGTGAGGGAAGTCTTGGGTACAGTGGTAAGTGTGAGGGAAATCTTGGGTACAGTGGTAAGTGTGATGTAACTCTTGGGTACAGTGGTAAGTGTGAGGAAAGTCTTATAATATTGAGGGAAATCATGAGTAATGCAAGAGTTGATGAGGTACTCAAGATGGTATTCTTTATATTATTCTTTTTATTTTATGATATTTTTATAATCCTTTAGTACAAGAAAATGATAAGTAAGGCTATGATATTTACAATGCTTACTGGTAGGTAGTTACTGTCACCTGTGGTGCTCACTCTTGGGTAGGAGTGGCTCTCAAATGAGGTATATGGGAGTTACTGTAATCTGTGGTTAATACTTTTAGGTAGGAGTGACTCTCAAATGAGGTGCTTACTGTTCAGTGGGAGTTACTGTCATCTGATGTGCTTACTGTTGGGTAGGAATGGCTCTCAAATGAGGTGTTTAATGATGGTAGGGAGTTACTGTCCTCCACCACGAGGCTGTGTCTAAATATATATTGCACTTGGTCCGAACAGCAGGAGCAGCCGTTGAACTGACGGCTTTGATAACTGGGGTTGGTGTAGAGAGTGGAGCACACCTGTCCCTGTTCGTGCATGGCTTGGCCCTCGATGAATTTTGAATATCTTGTCATTTTGCATGGTGTTGGGTAGGAGGTACTCTCATCTAAGGTGCTTAATGTTGGGTAGGAGTTTGTGTCATGTGTGGTTCTTACTGTTGGGTGGGAGTGATTTTCATCTGTGGTGGTCACAGCTGGGCGGAAGTCACTGCCAGGTGGGGAAGGACTGTCTCCCCCACTGTTCATATACAGTTGTGCGATGAAGTCCAGTTCGTTGATGATGTCCTGGAGTGATGGGCGGGCCAGAGGGTCGTGCTGCATTGCCTGGCTCTGAAGGTCGAGCAGATGATCCTGGAGGTCGACATCTTTAGCGGCTGTGTTCAGGGCCATTCCGATGAGGTAGCCCAGGGAGTAGACGTCGCTGGCCGGGGTGAGGGGCTGCCAGGCCACCATCTCAGGGGAATACCAAGTCTCTTTGTGGTCGTCGCTGCCGATCCTCAGCACTTGGCCCACTCTCCTGCTCAGGCCGAAGTCGATGATGTGGATGTCGGCTTCTGGAGCCAACCCCGTCGTTATGTTATTGACCTTGAGGTCGTTGTGGAGGATGCCCTTATCGTGGATATCTTGTAGTTTCTGGGCGATAACGGAAAGGGTCTGCACGAGCTGGAGGTCGGTGCAGGTGCGGATATATTGCTGGTACGTGCTGCCAGTGAAGGTCATCACCAACTGGGCCCTGTCCAGGCTCAGCCCGCGCACCTCAGGGGAATCTCTGGCTCCGGCCAGCTCCCTCTGGACCCGCATCTCGTGGACCAGGTCACAGATGTCTTCCAAGCGGAAGGTCTTCAAGACCATCTATTGTCCATTGAAGATGACCTCTTCCACCAGCCCGTTGGCGCCCTTGCCCAGTATCCTGATGCGTTGGATGGAGTCTTTCCCGGGTTGGATGATGAGGGCACGCTCCTCCTCCACGAGGCTGTGTGCAAGTATATATTGCACTGGATCCGAACAGCAGGAGCAGCCGTTGGACTGACGGCTTTCATAACTGGGGTTGGTGTAGAGAGTGGAGCACACTTGCCCATGTTCGTGCATGGCCTGACCCTCGATGAATTCTGAATGGCTTGTCATTTTGCATGGTGTTGGGTAGGAGGTACTCTCATCTAAGTTGCTTGATGTTGGGTTGGAGGTACTATCTAAGGTGCTTAATGTTGGGTAGGGGTACTATCTAAGGTGCTTAATGTTGGGTAGGAGGTACTATCTAAGGTGCTTAATGTTGAGTAGGAGGTACTATCTAAGGTGCTTAATGTTGGGTAGGAGGTGCTATCTAAGGTGCTTAATGTTGGGTAAGAGGTACTCTCATCTGAGGTGCTTAATGTTGGGTAGGAGGTACTCTCATCTAAGGTGCTTAATGTTGGGTAGGAGGTACTATCTAAGGTGCTTAATGTTGGGTAGGAGGTACTATCTAAGGTGCTTAATGTTGGGTAGGAGGTACTGTCATCTGAGGTGCTTAATGTTGAGTAGGAGGTAATGTCATGTGTAGTGCTTAATGTTGGGTAGGAGTGATCGTCGAGTAGTTCCGTGAATACCGTAGAAGGACCATTGTTATTGTGTGATTCATCCTCCGGAGGAAGATTAACTCTATCCCAATAATGGTAAGGGACAAGCATTCTACACTGATTTCCTTGGTTTCTTCTCTGTCTGGCTATCCTCCTTGCAGCAAAGCGGCTTGCAGCCCACTGGTTGGCATCTATCGTTACACTCTTGCGTTTTCTCATTCTTCCCTTTTTGCTCTTTCACGCACCTCAACTAATCGTCTAACTCTTTGTTCAGGGTCCATTGATAATCTTATCTTTTGACTTACTCTTGCACGATGTTATACAGCTGCAGAATGTTGCACTAGATGGCAATTAAAATGAAGGTAGAACAGTGTCATTGATGGTTTCCACTTGTAGTGAATATAAAGATTGAGTAGTATCACTGATTTCAACCTGAAGTAAAGGTATAACGAGCCTGTATCACTGATAACCCGCTACGGTGTGTAAAGTTTGACCAATAGAGATGATTGTTACTGTACTGATAACGCTGTTTGTGTGTGTGTGTGTGTGTGTGTGTGTGTGTGTGTGTGTGTGTGTGTGTGTGTGTGTGTGTGTGTGTATGTGTGTGTGTATATCTGTATTTGTATATGTGTGTGTCTGAGTGGAAAAAGATTTATGAACCTCACCCTTAATGATAAGGCCAAAGGTCAGTGTAACTGAGGGTGAAATGATGATGGCCTTAATTACGATGATGAAGGTCTTGTTAGGGTGTAGTTGACGATGGCCTTTTCCGGTAGAGTAAGGGAAATGGTATTGAAGACCTTCCGCTTGGAAGACATCTGTGACCTGGTCCACGAGATGCGGGTCCAACGGGAGCTGGCTGTAGCCGGAGTTTCCCCCGAGGTGCGCGGGCTGAGCCTGGGCATGGCCCAGTTGGTGATGACCTTCACTGGCAGCACGTACTAGCAATATATCCGCACCTGCACGGACTTCCAGCTCGTGCAGACCCTTTCCGTTATCGCCCAGAAACTACAAGAAATCCACGATAAGGGCATCCTCCACAACGACCTCAAGGTCAATAACATAACGACGGGGTTGGCTCCAGAATCCGACATCCACATCATCGACTTCGACCTCAGGAGGAGAGTGGGCCAAGTGCTGCGGATCGGCAGCGACGACCACAAAGAGACTTGGTATTCCCCTGAGATGGTGGCCTGGCAGCCCCTCACCCCGGCCAGCGACGTCTACTCCCTGGGCTACCTCATCGGAATGGCTCTGAACACAGCCGCTAAAGATGTCGACCTCCAGGATCATCTGCTCGACCTTCAGAGCCAGGCAATGCAGCACGACCCTCTGGCCCGCCCATCACTCCAGGACATCATCAACGAACTGGACTTCATCGCACAACTGTATATGAACAGTGGGGGAGACAGACCTTCCCCACCTGGCAGTGACTTCCGCCCAGCTGTGACCACCACAGATGAAAATCACTCCCACTCAACAGTAAGAACCACACATGACAAACTCTTACCCAACATTAAACACCTTATATGACATAGATAGCGGTTAGTGAAGGTGAATGTTTAGTGAAGATAAGGATATAGTGAAGATAGTAATAAAATGGAGACTGCATGGAAGGAGCTCCAAGCTATTTATGTGTATTTATCCGAGACATGATACCCCCTTTGGATTTTGCACGTAGAAATGTAAGATATCTGAAATAGTAGTGTTGTGTAATTCTATCTTTTACATTGTTGCATGCATGAAACGTGTAGGTATGAAATAAATAAATATATTTACTCTGACGCATTTCTTGATTCAGCAAGGTTTATTATACATAAATGCAGTCAACACCTACAGTTCGTAGAACTTGTCGGTACAGTGGGAAGTGTGAGGAAAGTCTTGTGTATAGTGGTAAGTGCGAGGGAAGTCTTGGGTACAGTGGTAAGTGTGAGGGAAGTCTTGGCTACAGTGGGAAGTGTGATGGAGGTCTTGGGTACAGTGGTAAGTGTGAGGGAAGTCTTGGGTACAGTGGTAAGTGTGAGGGAAGTCTTGGTTACAGTGGTAAGTGTGATGGAAGTCTTGGGTACAGTGGTAAGTGTGAGGAAAGTCTTATAATATTGAGGGAAATCATGAGTAATGCAAGAGTTAATGAGGTACTCAAGATATTATTTTTTATATTATTTTTTGTATTCTATGATATTTATAATCCCTTAGTACAAGAAAACGATAAGTAAGGCTATGATATTTACAATGCTTACTGGTAAGTCGGAGTTACTGTCATCTGTGGTGCTCGCTCTTGTTTAGTAGTGGCTCTCAAATGAGGTATATGGGAGTTACTGTAATCTGTGATACGGTTAGGTAGGTATGACTCTCAAATGATGTGCTGTTTGGTTATTCTTCCGCTCACGTCGCCTTTCTTGGCCTCGTTGGCTTATTCATGTGAATATAACACTTTTTTTGATAAGCTAGGTCAACTGCTGAAATGCGACTTTGAACGGAAGACGGTCCAAACAGGAGAACATAAGGTAGGGTTCCTGCGTTGAAGTAGCCGGCTGACGTCGTCTGATAGGTGGAGCTTAGACATGACCAATCATTGGTCAGATGGTTTATAAGTACAAAATCCCGCCATTCTCATGACGACACTCGGGCAACTCAGAGTAGCAACCCTACCTTATGTTGTGCTGCTTGGTTCCTCTTCCGCTCACTGAGGCATTTCTTTGCCTCGCTGGTTCATGCAAAATGACAATTCTTTATGATAAAAGAAAACAAAAACACGGTCAACTGCTGAAGCCCAACTCTGAGCGGAAGACGGTCAAAACAGGAGAACATAAGATAGGGTTGCTGCTTTGAAGTACCCGGTGACGTCATCTGATAGGCGGGGCCTGGGGATGACCGACCAAATCTTTGGGCAGATATGTTGTGGGTTCAGAGCCCCGCCCTTCTCGTGACGTCACCCGGTAGCTCAAGGCAGCAATCCTCCCTTATGTTGTGCTATTTGGTTCCTCTACCACTGACGGAGGTCTTTCTTAACCTTACTGGCTCATTTGAATGACGACATTTATGGTAAAAAAGTGCATTCTGAGCGGAAGACGGTCCAAACAGGAGAACATAAGGTAGGGTTGCTGCGGTGAAGTATCCGGATGACGTCATCTGATAGGTGGGGCTTGAGATTGACCGATCAGATAATTTGTGGGTTCAGAGCCCCACCCTTCTCATGTCGTCACCCGGGTAGCCCAGAGTAACAACCCTACCTTATGTTGTGCTGTTTGCTTCCTCTTCCTCTCACAGTGGCCTTGTTTGACGACGCTGGCTTATGTGAAGTGACGACTGCTTTATCCTGCTGAAATGCGACTCTAAATGGGAGACGGTCCAAAAAGGAAAACATAAGATAGGGTTGCTGTGTTGAAGTACCCAGCTGACGTCATCTGATAGGTGGGGCCTGGGCTTAACCAATCATTGGACAGATAGTTTGTGGATTACAGAGATTCGCTCTCCTCATGACGTTACCCGGGAACCCAGAGTATCAACACTACCTTATGATGTTGCTGTTTGGTTTCTCTTCCGATAACGGTGGCCTTTTTTGGCCTCGCTGGGCATTCATGTGAATGTTGACTCTTTGATAAGCTCGATCAACTGCTGACACCACACTCTGAGCGGAAGATGGTCAAAACAGGAGAACATAAGATAGGGTTGCTGCTTTGAAGTACCCGGTGACGTCATCTGTTAGGCGGGGCCTAGGCATGACCGACCAAATCTTTGGGCAAATATTTTGTGGGTTCAGAGCCCCGCCCTTCTCATGAGGTCACCCGATAGCTCAGCGCAGCAACCCTACCTTATGTTGTGCTATTTGGTTCCTCTTCCGCTCACGGTGGCCTTTCTTGGCCTCGTTGGGTCATTCATGTCAATTTTGACTCTTTGATAAGCTCGGTCAACTGCCGAAATGCGACTATGGGCGGAAAACGGTCCAAGCAGGAGAACATAAGGTAGGGTTGGTGTGTTGAAGTAGCCGGCTGACGTTGTCTGGTAAGTGGGGCTTGGACATGACCAATCATTGTTCAGATGGTTTATAGGTACATAATCCCGCCCTTCTCATGACGTCACTCGGGCAACTTAGAGTAGCAGCCCTACCTTATGTTGTGCTGTTTGATTCCTCTTCCGCTCACGGAGGCCTTTCTTGGCCTCGCTGGCTAGAAGACTCCTTATGGTAATGATAATGATAACAAAAGCTCGGGCAACTTCTGAAATGCGACTCTGAGCAGAAGACGGTCCAAACAGAACAAAAGATAGGGTTGGTTTGTTGAAGTACCCGGATGACATCATGTGATAGGTGGGGCTTGGGACTTACCGACCAATCATCAATCAGATAATTTGTGGGTTCAGAGCCCCGCGCTTCTCATGACGTCACCCGGTTACCTCAGAGTCGCAACCCTACCTTATGTTGTGCGGTTTGGTTCCTCTTCCGCTCACGGTGGTCTTGTTTGGCCTCAGTGGATTATATGAAATGACGACGGCTTTATCCTGCTGAAATGCGACTCTGAGCGGAAGACGGTCCAAAAAGGAAAACATAAGATAGGGTTACTGTGTTGAAGTACCCAGCTGACGTCATCTGATAGGTGGGGCCTGGGCTTAACCAATCATTGGACAGATAGTTTGTGGATTAGAGATTCGCCCTTCTCATGACGTCACCCGGGAGCCCAGAGTATCAACACTACCTTATGATGTTGCTGTTTGGTTTCTCTTCCGCTAACGGTGGCCTATCTTGGCCTCGCTGGCTCACTCATGTGAATGTTGACTGTTTATAAAATAAGCTCGACCAACTGTTAAAACCCAGCTCTGAGCGGAAGATGGTCCAAACAGGAGAACATAAGACAGGGTTGCTGCTTTGAAGTACCCGGTGACGTCATCTGATAGGCGGGGCCTGGGCATGGCCGACCAAATCTTTGGGCAAATATTTTGTGGATTCGGTCACCCGATAGCTCAGCGCAGCAACCCTACCTTATGTTGTGCTATTTTGTTCCTCTTCCGCTCACGGAGGCCTTTCTTAGGCCTCGCTGGCTCATTTGAAATGACGACACTTTATGGTAAAAAAACGGGGCACTCTGAGCGGATGACGGTCCAAACAGGAGCACAGAAGGTAGGGTTGCTTCGTTGAAGTATCGGGGTGACGTCATGTGATAGGTGGGGCTTGGGATTGACCGACCAATCATTGATCAGATGATTTGTGGGCTCACAGCCCCGCCATTCTCATGACATCACCCGGGAGCTCAGAGTAGCAACCCTACCTTATGATGCCCTGTTTGGTTTCTCTTCCGCTCACGTCGCCTTTCTTGGCCTCGCTGGCTCATTCATGTAAATGTTGACTCTTTAATAAGCTCGGTCAACTGCTGAAATGCGACTCTGGGCGGAAGACGGTCCAAACAGGAGAACATAAGGTAGGGTTGGTGTGTTGTAGTAGCCGGATGACGTCATCTTATAGGTGGGGCTTGGAACGTACCGACCAATCATTGATCAGATAATTTTTGGGTTCAGAGCCCCGCCCTTCTCATGACCTCACCCGGGAGCTCAGAGTAGCAACCCTACCTTATGATGTGCTGTTTGGTTTCTCTTCCGCTCACGGTCGCCTTTCTTGGCCTCACTGGCTCATTCATGTGAATGTTGACTCTTTAATAAGCTCGGTCAACTGCTGAAATGCGACTCTTGGCGGAAGACGGTCCAAACAGGAGAACATAAGGTAGGGTTGCTGCGTTGAAGTAGGCGGCTGACGTCATCTGATAGGTGGGGATTGGACATGACCAATCATTGGTCAAATGTTTATATGTACAAAATCCCGCCCTTCTCATGACGTCATTCGGGCAACTCAGAGTAGAAACCCAACCTTATATTGTGCTGTTTAACTCCTCTTCCGCTCACGGAGGCCTTTCTTGGCCTGGCTGGCTAGAAGATTACTTATGGTAATAATAATAATGAAAAAAAAAAAGCTGGGGAAACTGCTGAAATGCGACTCTGAGCAGAAGACGGTCCAAACAGAACATAAGAAGATAAGGTAGGGTTGCTGCTTTGAAGTATCCGCATGACGTCATCTGATAGGTGGGGCTTGGGACTTACCGACCAATCATTGATCAGATAATTTGTGGGTTCAGAGCCCCGCTCTTCTCAAGAAGTCACCCGGTTAGCTCAGAGTACCAGCCCTGCCTAATGTTGAGCTGTTTGGTTCCTTTTCCCATCACTGTGGCTTTGTTTAGCCTCGCTCTATAATGTGAAATGACGACGGGTTTATTCTGCTAAATACGACTCTGAGCGGAAGACTGTCCAAACAGAAGATAAAATATGTTTGCTGCGTTGAAGTACCCGGCTGACGTCATCTGATAGGTGGGGCCTGGGTATAACCAATCATTGGACTGATATTTTGTGGATTACAGAGCTCCGCACTCATGACGTCAACCATGATCTCAGAGTAGCAACCCTACCTTATGACGTGCTGTTTGGTTTCTATTCCGCTCACGTAGTCACCTTTCTTGGCCTCACTGGCTCATTCATGTAAATGTTGACTCTTTAATACGCTCGGTCAACTGCTGAAATGCGGCTCTGAGCGGAAGACGGTCCGAACAGGAGAACATAAGTTAGGGTTGCTGCGTTGAAGTAGGCGACTGACGTCGATTAATAGGTGCTTGTACATGACCAACTATTGGTCAGATGTTTATAGGTACAAAATCCTGCCCTTCTCATGACGCACTCGGGGAACTCAGAGTAGCAACCCTACCTTATGTTGTGATGCTTGGTTCATCTTCCGCTCACTGAGGCCCTTTCTTGGCCTCGCTGGTTCATGCGAAATGACAATTCTTTATGATCAAAGAAAACAAAAACACGGTCGACTGCTGAAGCCCAACTCTGAGCGGAAGACGGTCAAAACAGGAGAACATAAGATAGGGTTGCTGCTTTAAGTACCCGGTGACGTCATCTGATAGGCGGTACCTAGGCATGACCGACCAAATCTTTGGGCAGATATTTTGTGGGTTCAGAGCTCCGCCCTTCTCATGATATCACCCGGTAGCTCAGCGCAGTAATCCTCCCTTATGTTGTGCTCTTTTGGTTCCTCTTCCACTCACGGAGGTCTTTCTTAGCCTTGCTGGCTCATTTGAATGACGACATTTATGGTAAAAAAGTGCACTCTGAGCGGAAGACGGGTCCAAACAGGAGAACATAAGGTAGGGTTGCTGCGGTGAAGTATCCGGATGACGTCACCTGATAAGTGGGGCTTGGGATTGACCGACCAATCATTGATCAGATAATTTGTGTGTTCAGAGCCCCGCCCTTCTCATGACATCACCCGGGAGCTCAGAGAAGTAACCCTAACTTATGATGTGCTGTTTGGTTCCTCTTCCGCTCACGTCGCCTTTCTTGGCCTCGTTGGTTCATTCATGTGAATGTTGACTCTTTAATATTATTAGCTCGGTCAACTGCTGCAATGGGACTATGGGAGGAAGACGGTCCAAATAGTACATAAGGTAGGGTTGGTGTGTTGAAGTACCCGGATGACGGCATCTGATAGGTGGGGCTTGGAACTTACCGGCCAATCATTGATTAGATATTTTTTGTGTTCAGAGCCCCGCCCTTCTCATGACGTCACCAGGGAGCTCAGAGTAGGAACCTTACCATATGATGTGCTGTTTGGTTTCTCTTCCGCTCACGTCGCCTTTCTTGGCCTTACTGGGTCATTCATGTGAAAAATATTGACCCTTTGATAAGCTCGATCAACTGATGAAATGCGACTCTGGGCGGAAGACGGTCCAAACAGGAGAAGTTAAGGTAGGGTTGCTGCGTTGAAGTACCCAGATGACGTCATATGATAGGTGGCGCTTGGGAATGACCGACCGATCATTGATCAGATAATTTGCATATACAAAACCCCGCCCTTCTCATGACGTCATCTTGGTAACTCATAGAAGCAACCCTACCTTATGTTGTGCTGTTTGCTTCCTCTTCCGCTCACAGTGGCCTTGTTTGACCTCGCTGGCTTATGTGGAATGACGACGGCTTTATCCTGCTGAAATGCGACTCTGAGCGGAAGACGGTCCAAAAAGGAAAACATAAGATAGGGTTACTGTGTTGAAGTACCCAGCTGACGTCATCTGATAGGTGGGGCCTGGGCTTAACCAATCACTGGACAGATAGTTTGTGGATTAGAGATTCGCCCTTTTCATGACGTCACCCGAGAGCTCAGAGTATCAACACTACCTTATGATGTTGCTGTTTGGTTTCTCTTCCGCTAACGGTGGCCTTTCTTGGCCTCGCTGGCTCACTCATGTGAATGTTGACTGTTTGATAAAATGAGCTCGATCAACTGTTAAAACCCAGCTGTAAGCGGAAGATGGTCCAAACAGGAGAACATAAGATAGGGTTGCTGCTTTGAAGTACCCAGTGACGTCATCTGATAGGCGGGCCTGGGCATGGCCGACCAAATCTTTGGGCAAATATTTTGTGGGTTCGGAGCCCCGCCCTTCTCATGACGTCACCCGATAGCTCAGCGCAGCAACCCTACCTTATGTTGTGCTATTTTGTTCCTCTTTAACTCACGGAGGCCTTTCTTAGGCCTCGCTGGCTCATTGAATAGACGACACTTATGGTAAAAAAACGTGCACTCTGAGCGGATGACGGTCCAAACAGGAGCACAGAAGGTAGGGTTGCTTCGTTGAAGTATCGGAGTGACGTCATGTGATAGGTGGGGTTTTGGGATTGACCGACCAATCATTGATCAGATGATTTGTGGGTTCAGAGCCCGCCATTCTCACGACATCACCGGGAGCTCAGAGTAGCGCCCTACCTTATGATGTCTGTTTGGTTTCTCTTCCGATCACGGTGGCCTTTTTTGGCCTCGCTGGCTCATTCATGTGAATGTTGACTCATTAATAAGCTCGGTCAACTGCTGAAATGCGAGTCTGGCAGAAGACGGTTCAAACAGGAAAACATAAAGTAGGGTTTCGTCGTTGAAGTAGCCGGGTGACGTCGTCTGATAGGTGGGGCTTGGACATGACCAATCATTGTCAGATGGTTTATAAGTACAAAATCCCGCCCTTTTCATGACGTCACTCGGGCAACTCAGAGTAGCAACCTTACCTTATGTTGTGCTGTTTAGTTCCTCTTTCGCTCACGGATGCGTTTCTTGGCTCGCTGGCTCATGCGAAATGACAATTCTTTATGATAAAAGAAAACAAAAAACACGGTCAACTGCTGAAGCCCAACTCTGAGCGGAAGACGGTCAAAACAGGAGAACATAAGATAGGGTTGCTGCTTTGAAGTACCGGGGACGTCATCTGATAGGCGGGGCCTAGGCATGATCGACCAAATCTTTGGGAAGATATTTTGTGGGTTGGGAGCCCGCCCTTCTCATGACGTCACCTGGTAGCTCAGCGCAGCAATCCTCCCTTATGTTGTGCTATTTGGTTCCTCTTCCACTCACGGAGGTCTTTCTTAGCCTTGCTGGCTCATTTGAATGACGACATTTATGGTAAAAAAGTGCACTCTGAGCGGAAGACGGTCCAAACAGGAGAAAATAAGGTAGGGTTGCTGCGGTGAAGTATCTGATAGTTGGGGATTGGGATTGACGACCAATCATTGATCAGATAGTTTGTGGGTTCAGAGCCCACCCTTCTCATGTCGTCACCGGGTAGCCCAGAGTAACAACCCTACCTTATGTTGTGCTGTTTGCTTCCTCTTCCGCTCACAGTGGCCTTGTTTGACCACGCTGGTTTATGTGAAATGACGAAGGCTTTATCCTGCTGAAATGCGACTCTGAGCGGAAGACGTTCCAAAAAGGAAGAAAGCATAAGATAGGGTTGCTGTGTTGAAGTACCCAGCTGCTGTCATCTGATAGGTGGGGCCTGTCCGTAACCAATCATTGCACAAATGTCCTGTTTGGTTTCTCTTCCGCTCACGTTGGCCTTTCTTGGACTCGTTGGTTCATTCATGTGAATGTTGACTCTTTGATAAGCTCGGTCAACTGCTGCAATGCAACTATGATCGGAAGACGGTCCAAATAGGAGAATATAAGGTAGGGTTGTGTGTTGAAGTACCCGATGACGTCATCTGATAATTGTGGCTTGGAACTTACGATCAAACATTGATCAGATAATCTGTGTTCAGAGCCCCGCCTTTCTCATGACGTCACCCGGGAACTCGGAGTAGCAACCCTACCTTATGATGTGCTGTTCTGTTTCTCTTCCGCTCACGTCGCCTTTCTTGGCCTCGCTGGCTCATTCATGTTAATGTTGACTCTTTAATAAGTTTGGTCAACTGCTGAAATGCGACCCTGGGAGGAAGACGGTCCAAACAGAACAATAAGGTAGGGTTCCTGCGTTGAAGTGGCCGGATGACGTCATATGATAGGTGGCGCTTTGGCATGACCGACCAATCATTGAGCAGATAGTTTGTACATACAAAACCCGCCCTTCTCATGACGTCATCCGGTTAACTCAGAGAAGCAGCCCTACCTTATGTTGTGATCTTTGATTCCTCTTCCGCTCACGGAGGCCTTTCTTGGCATCACTGGCTCATTCATGCGAATGTTGACTCTTTAATAAGCTCGGTCAACTGCTGAAGTGCGACTCTGGCAGAAGACGGTCCAAACAGGAGAACATAAGGTAGGCTTGCTGCGTTGAAGCAGCCGGTTGACGTCATCTGATGGGTGGGGATTGGGATTGACCGACCAATCATTGATCAGATAATTTGTGGGTTCAGAGCCCCGCCCTTCTCATGAGGTCACCGGGTAGCTCAGAGTAGCAACCCTACCTTATGCTGTGCTGTTTGCTTCCTCTTCCGATCACGGTGGCCTTGTTTGACCTCGCTGGCTTATCTGAAATGACGACGGCTTTATCCTGTTGAAATGCGACTCTAAGCGGAAGACGGTCCAAAAAGGAAAACGTAAGCTAGGGTTGCTGTGTTGAAGTACCCGGCTGACGTCATCTGATAGACAGGGCCTGGGCATAACCAATCATTGGACAGATAGTTTGTGGATTATAGAACTCCGCCCTTCTCATGACGTCACCTGGGAACTCAGAGAAGCAATCCTACCTTATGATGTGCTATTTGGTTTCTCTTCCGCTTACGGTGGCCTTCCTTGGACTCGTTGGTTCATTCATGTGAATGTTGACTCTTTGATAAGCTCGGTCAACTGCTGCAATGCAACTATGATCGGAAGATGGTCCAAATAGGGGAATATAAGGTAGGGTTGGTGTGTTGAAGTACCCTGATGACGTCATCTGATAATTGTGGCTTGGAACTTACCGACCAAACATTGATCAAATAATCTGTGTTCAGAGCCACGCCTTTCTCATGACGTCACCCGGGAGCTCAAAGTAGAACCCTACCTTGATGTGTGTTCTGTATCCCTTCCGCTCACGTCGCCTTTCTTGGCTCGCTGGCTCATTCATGTTAGTTAATGTTGACTCTTTAATAAGTTCGGTCAACTGCAGAAATGCGACCCTGGGAGGAAGACGGTCTAAACAGAATATAAGGTAGGGTTGCTGCGTTGAAGTAGCCGGATGACGTCAGATAGTTTATAGATACAAAATCCCTCCATTCTCATGACGTCACTTGGTCAACTCAGAGTAGCAACCCTACCTTATGTTGTGCATTTGATTCTTCTTCCGCTCACGGAGGCCTTTCTTGTCCTCTCTGGCTAGAAGACTCCTATGGTAATGATAATGAAACAAAAAGCTCGGCAACTTCTGAAATGCGACTCTGAGCAGAAGACGGTCCAAACAGAACATAAGATAGGGTTGGTTTGTTGAAGTACCGGATGACGTCATCTGATAGTGGGGCTTGGGACTTACCGACCAATCATTGATCAGATGATTTATGGTTCAGAGCCCCGCCCTTCTCATGGCGTCACCCGTACTCAGAGTACAACCCTACCTTATGTTGTGCTGTTTGCTCCTCTTCCGCTCACGGTGGCTTGTTTGCCTCACTGGATTATGTGAAATGACGAACGGCTTTATCCTGCTGAAATGCGACTCTGAGCGGAAGACGGTCCAAAAGGAGAAACATAAGATAGGGTTGCTGTGTTGAAGTACCCAGCTGACGTCATCTGATAGGTGGGCCTGGGCTTAACCAATCATTGGACAGATAGTTTGTGGATTACAGAGTTCGCCCTCATGACGTCACCCGGGTCAATGAACTACCTTATATGTCTGTTTGGTTTCTCTTCCGCTCACGGTGGCCTTTCTGGCCTCGCTGGCTCATTCATGTGAATGTTGACTCTTAATAAACTCGATCAACGCTGAAACAACTCTTGAGCGGAAGACGTCCAAACAGAACATAAGATGGATGCTGCTTTGAAGTACCCGGTGAGTCATCTGATAGGCGGGGCCTAGGATGACCGACCAATCTTTGGGCAAATATTTTGTGGGTTCAGAGCCCTCCCTTCTCATGAGGTCACCCGATAGCTCAGCGCAGCAACCCTACCTTATGTTGTGCTATTTGGTTCTCTTCCGCTCACGGAGGCCTTTCTTAGGCCTCGCTGGCTCATTTGAATGTCGACACTTTATGGTAAAAAAAAGCACTCTGAGCGGAAGACGGTCAAACAGAACATAAGGTAGGGTACTGTGTTGAAGTACCGGCTGACGTCATCTGATAGGTGGGCTTGGTATACACCAATCATTGATCAGATAGTTTCGGAGTACCGGCATCACCTCCCTAATACCCCATTCAAAATAAATTAAAGAACCATGAAGATCACACACCCCTGCAAACTAACATTCACTGAGAATCAAGCCTTTCCTCTCTTCTTATACGTACACATGCCTACATCTCGTAAATACTTTTCTCTCATTCTAACACTTGCCTCCACCGTATTTAATACCCGCCACATGATGTCTAAATCACTCATCATATGCCTTCAGATCTAATGCTCTACAAATGCATTTTATTTCTATTATTTCTACATACTTTCAAAGGAAAATCTGATCCACATTATTTCTATCCACTATCTAAACTCGACCACACTGCTTCCACAATTCTTGTTCACAAATCGCACTCCTTCTCCTCGTCTCAATCTTAATGTTGTATTATATTCCAGGAATACTAAACCTTATCTCAGTAATGTCAACTTTATACCCATTGCCTTTTTAAAGGCACTATCAAGCATCCCTAATCCTCAGCATCCACAAATCTATCAAATAATCCTTACAACCATCAACAATACAGTCACACCTTGTTTAATAAATCCACTCAATACCATTCAACTCCTGCTTGCCGCTTCGCTTCATCTTCGGCAAGCGTTTGTCATTCTTCTGCTTTTCCAAATCATTCCCTAACTTCTCACTTTGCAAACACCACGCCAAAACAACCCTATAGTTGCCACTTTCTCAAACACATCAACAGACCTTCAGGTAGGAATACCACACATACTCACTACGTCACCACTACTTGTTATCACCTCCCATTAGCCCCCTTCACTGAAGTTCCCATTACTTCCCTTGTCTTACGCACTTTAATTACCTCCTTCCAAAACATCTTTTTATTCTCCCTAAAATTGAATGATACTCTCTCACCCCAACTCTCATTTGCCCTCTTTTCCACCTCTTGCACCTTTCTTTTAACCTCCTCCCTCTTTCTTTTATACATCTCCCACTCATTTGCATTGTTTCCCTGCAAAAATCGTCCAAAAGCCTCTCTCTTCTCTTTCACTAATAATCTTACTTCTTCATCCCATCACTCAATCCACTTTCTAATCTGCTCACCTCCCACAATTGTCATGCCACAAGCATCTTTTGCGCAAGCCATCAATGCTTCCCTGAATACATCCCATTCCTCCCTCACTCCCCTTAGGTCCTTTTTTCTCACCTTTTTCCATTCTGTACTCAGTCTCTCCTGGTACTTCCTCACACAAGTCTCCTTCCCAAGCTAACTTTCTCTCACCACTCTCTTCACCACAACATTCTCTCTTCTTTTCGGAAAACCTCTACAAATCTTCACCTTCGGCTACACAAAATAATGATTAGACATCTCTCCGTTTGCACCTCTCAGCACATTAACATCCAAAAGTCTCTCTTTCGCGCGCCTATCAATTAACACGTAACCCAGTAACACTCTCTGGCCATCTCTCCTCCTTACATACGTATACTTATGTATATCTCTCTTTTTAATCCAGGTATTCCTAATCAACAGTCCTTTTTCAGAACAGAAATCTACAAGCTCTTCATCTTTTCCATTTCCAACACTGAAACACAGCATGTACACCAATTATTCCTCAACTGCCACATTACTCACCTTTGCATTGAAATGAACCGTCACTATAACCTGGTTTCGTGCATCAAAATTACTAAACACTCACTCAGATGCTCCAAAACACTTGCCTCTCATGATGTTTCTTTTCATGCCCAGGTGCATATGCACCAATATCACCCATCTCTCTCCATCCACTTGCAGTTTTACCCATTACCAATCTAGAGTTTACTTTCTTACACTCTATAACATTTTCGTTTCACTCAGAGCCAAACATTGGAGTTCCTTTCCTCAAACATGCTATCTATCTCTCCTTTTTCCTTATCTTCGTTATATCCACACACATTTAAACACCCCAATATGAGCCTTCGAGGAGGATGAGCACTTCCCGAGTTTATAATAAGAGGGAGGGGAAGGTTTCTCGACCCCGCTCCGTTACCTTCAGTCGCCTTCTTCGACACATTAAATAATGCGTGGACGTATTCTTTGTCCCCTATATATATATATATATATATTATATATATATATGTATATATATGTATATATATGTATATGTATATATGGGAACTTCAGTGAAGGGCGTAAATGGGGAGGTGATAAGTAGTGGTGATGTGAGAAGGAGATGGAATGAGTATTTGAAGGTTTGTTGAATGTGTCTGATGACAGAGTGGCATATATAGGGTGTTTGGGTCGAGGTGGTGTGCAAAGTGAGAGGTTAGGGAAAATGATTTGGTAAACAGAGAAGAGGTAGTAAAAGCTTTGCTGAAGATGAAAGCCGGCAAGGCAGCAGTTTGGATGGTATTGCAGTGGAATTTATTAAAAAAGGGGGTGACTGTATTGTTGACTGGTTGGTAAGGTTATTTTAATGTATGTATGACTCATGGTGAGGTGCCTGAGGATTGGCGGAATGCGTGCATAGTGCCATTGTACAAAGGCAAAGGGGATAAGAGTGAGTGCTCAAATTACAGAGGTATAAGTTTGTTGAGTATTCCTGGTAAATTATATGGGAGGGTATTGATTGAGAGGGTGAAGGCATGTACAGAGCATCAGATTGGGGAGAGCAGTGTGGTTTCAGAAGTGGTAGAGGATGTGTGGATCAGGTGTTTGTTTTGAAGAATGTATGTGAGAAATACTTAGAAAAGCAAATGGATTTGTATGTAGCATTTATGGATCTGGAGAAGGCATATGATAGAGTTGATAGAGATGCTCTGTGGAGGTATTAAGAATATATGGTGTGGGAGGCAAGTTGTTAGAAGCAGTGAAAACTTTTTATCGAGGATGTAAGTCATGTGTACGTGTAGGAAGAGAGGAAAGTGATTGGTTCTCAGTGAATGTAGGTTTTGCGGCAGGGGTGTGTGATGTCTCATGGTTGTTTAATTTGTTTATGGATGGGTTGTTAGGGAGGTAAATGCAAGAGTTTTGGAAAGAGGGGCAAGTATGAAGTCTGTTGGGGATGAGAGAGCTTGGGAAGTGAGTCAGTTGTTGTTCGCTGATGATACAGCGCTGGTGGCGGATTCATGTGAGAAACTGCAGAAGCTGGTGACGGAGTTTGGTAAAGTGTGTGGAAGAAGAAGTTAAGAGTAAATGTGAATAAGAGCAAGGTTATTAGTACAGTAGGGTTGAGGGTCAAGTCTATTGGGAGGTGAGTTTGCATGGAGAGAAAAACTGAGTGGAAGTGAAGTGTTTTAGATATCTGGGAGTGGATCTGTCAGCGGATGAAAACCATGGAGCGGAAGTGGAATCATAGGGTGGGGGAGGGGGCGAAAATTTTTGGAGCCTTGAAAAAATGTGTGGAAGTCGAGAAATTTCCGGAAAGCAAAAATGGGTATGTTGAAGGAATAGTGGTTCCAACATGTTGTAGGGTTTTGCGAGGCGTGGGCTATTGGATAGAGTTGTGCGCAGGAGGTGGATGTGTGGAAATGAGATGTTTGAGGACAATGTGTGGTGTGAGGTGGTTTGATCGAGTAAGTAACGTAGAAAGAGAGATGTGTGGAATAATAAGAGCGGGCTCGAGAGTGGTTGAGAGAGCAGAGAGGGTGTTTTGAAATGGTTTGGGACATGGAGAGAAAGAGTGAGGAAGATTGACCAAGAGGATATATGTGTCGGGGTGGTGGGAACGAGGAGAAGAGGGAGTCCAAATGGGAGGTGGAAAAGATGGATTCTTTTTATAAGTATCGTTGGAAAAGGTTTTGTGTGATGGGGGGCCTGAACAGCAGGAGGGTTCGTGAAGGAGGGCAAGGAATAGAGTGAATTGGAGCGATGTTGTATACAGGGGTTGACGTGCGTCAGCTGGATTAAAATCAAGGGTTTTGAGCGTCGGACTGTAAACAGTTATCGGATAGATGATGTCCGCGTTATGTCTACCTTCAGTTGTTTTAATGCTAGTGATAGGACGTTCCCCATTCTTCATGCTGCTCTTTGCTCCAGTCTGTCATCGCTGATGCGTCCGTCTAGACGTGAGTAAGGTAAGCGAGACATCTCCTGACATGACATTCCTAGCGACTCTCACTTAATCGTTTGTCGCTCGCAACGCATGCCTCCCCCCGCCGCTCGCTATCCCTCGTCCACGTGCACCGTCCGCTGCGCGCCAGCACCAGACGTTCCGTTCGAGAGAAGAGCTAGGAAGATAATGATACCAATTGTCTGTGATTATTCCCTACACTGTCATCCAATAGAGACACTTAAACCTCGTCTACCTGACGCTGACCTAATCTCTACATCTAGTTGTCCGAGTACCGTCTATACTCATGTCAACTCTACAGCCCCCAAACAGAAGAGAGATCACCTAACCTTCCTGAAAATGTACCCTAGAGACCAAAGATCGCATCTCTACATCAATGAAGTACTCATATAACCTTTCAGGACCCTAACGCTCCCTACTTATTCTTTCTGCCCTTCGGGCGCCAGTCTCGACACCACCGCAGTCATCGCGCAGGTAGCGCACTACATCACAATACAGCCGCAAAGAAATGGGCCCATCCCCTCTCTCCCACCACATATTATTACACCTGTATACACCTACCTACGCACCACACCACCACAGCAAAATCCATAACCATAGACCCTAGATAACTATCGCTTCCATGGCTTCTACCACATGCACACGCTTACATGTGATTCAATCCCACGGGAACGACACACGGTAGTACTCATCGACTCCACTTCACTTATTCCTTGCCCCTCTTGCACCTCCTGCATGTCTCAGCCGCACACGATCACACAAAATCTTTTTTACTCATCTTTGTCCACTCCTCATTTGGTCTCCACTTCCTTCCCTCGTTCCGCCTCACACTCCGACACACTATATCCTCTTGGCCAATTTTCCTCACTCACTCTTCTCTCCATGTGCCACCTATACCATTTCACCAAAAACAACCACTCTTCCCTGCCCTCCTCTCAACCACGCACGTTTCTCGCTCTTTCACACACGCTCCTCTACCACACATACGCGCGACACGTATCGTCTACACACACTCAAACAACCTCACAACACACACACCCTCCTGGTCCACTGCAATGACTCTATCGTTCGACCCGCCATATTCCATATACTAGTACCTGCGCATTATCACTCTGTCTACTCAGCATATGTAGAATACCTCACGATCCACACCGCCGCTCCATCTATACAGAAGTATCATATAATCAGGTTCAGCGACATTCACTTCAAGTCTTCGTTGTTTGACAAAGCACATGTTCAGTCGATTTTCGAGCGTTCGTTACGCATAAGAGTCTCTACGAGACTTCGTCACTACCAATCATGACTCGATTCACTGCGCTAGTTTCGAAGGCAGACAAACGAACTCTCCTCTCCCCGACCCTCACGAACCCTGACCTTTCACACCACACCTACCAGATAACACGGTTAACTACCTAAGAATAGGTCTAGTCTCTCAGCACAGCCGACTCCAGCTGCTTTACTGACTGTTCGCGCCGTGCCCTCGCTGCTATGTCGTTCGGAAGTGAGTCGGCGCCTTCACTGTTCTATCCCGACGCGCCCCCCCATCCCCTATCTATTCCTCAGTTGCGCGCATCCCAGGACTTGTGTAGTACTCTGTTCATCTGTTTAGATGTGGTCACAGCTGTGCGTGGAGTAGTACTGCCATGTGTGTGGGAAAGGTCGTGTGGCCTACGCCCACTATCGGACCGCTGCTCCTCGACCGCTACTACCCTCGATGTGCTGACGAGTTGTGATGGATAGCCTCCAGCGCGCGGTCATGACTTGTAGAACTGCAGCTGAGGTCGTGAAGTGAGTGCGCCGCTCGCATCATCTGCAGTCGACGCCCTGTGCTAGGCAAGTGCTAGCTTGCTAAGAGTGCAGCGACGCCACTGCTAGGATCCTGCCCCAGAGCGGCTGCATGCACACCCCCACATCCCTTGCCTCGAGATGCGCTTCCCTCGCTGTAGCACGCGCAGCTCAATTCACAACCGCCCTCCCTCCCCGACCGGTAGCCCAGGGCTAGTACGACGCCGCGTCGCGCCACGGGCCCCGTGAGGGGCCGCCATCCTGCAGGCCACCTTCCTCCAGGGGACCATCACCCAATTCTCTTTGTGGTCGTCGCTGCCGTATCTCAGCACTTGGCCCACTCTCCTGTTCAGGCCGAAGTCCGATGATGTGGATGTCAGGCTTCTGGAGCCAAACCCCCGTTCGGTTATGTTTATTAAACCTTGAGGTCGTAGTGAGGATGCCCTTATCCTGGATTTCTTGTAGTTTCTGGGCGATAAGGGAAAGGTTCTGCACGAGCTGGAGTCGGTGCGGGTGCGGATATTTTGCTGGTACGTCCTGCCAGGAAGGTCATAACAAGGGGCCTGCCCAAAGGCTCAGCGGCGTACCTCGGGGGAATTCCGGCTCGGCCAGCTCCCGCTGGACCCGTTTTTCGGGGAAACAGGTCACAGATGTTTTCAAGCGGAAGGTTTTCATGACTTTCTTTTTTCATTGAGATACTCTTCCGCCAGCCCGTTGGCGCTTGCCAGTATCCTGTGCGTTGGAGGGAAAGTCTTTCCGGGTTTGGGATGATGGGGGGCACATTCCTCCCCACGAGGCTGTGTGCAAATATATATTGCATGGATCCGAACAGCGGAGCGGGCCGTGGGTTTGAGGGCTGTCATGACTGGGGTTGGTGAGAGATGGGGGCCACCGGCCCATGTTCGTGCATGGCGGGACCCTCAAATGATTCTGAATGGTTTATCATTTTGCATGGTTTTTGGGGTAGGGGGTACTCTCATCAAAGGTGCTTGATGTTGGGTAGGAGGTACTATCTAAGGTGTTAATGTTGGGTAGGGGGTTTACTATCTAAGGTCCCTTAATTTGGGAAAGGGGGGATCCCAATCTAAGGTGTTTTATGTTGGGGGGGGGGTTTGCTATCTAGGTGTTAGGGTGGGTAAGAGGTACTCTCATCTAAGGTGCTTAATGTTGGGTAGGAGGGTTACTCTATCAAGGTGCTTAATTTTGGGGTTTAGGGGGGTTTACTTTTCTAAGGTGTTTAAATGTTGGGTAGAGGTACTATGGGTGCTTAATGTTGGGTAGGAGTACTGTCATTGAGGGCTTAATGTTGGTGGGAGGTAAGGTCATCTGTAGTTCTTACTTTTGGGGTAGGACGATCGTCGAGTATTCCTTTATACCGTAAAAAGGACCTTTGTTATTTTGTATTTTCCTCCGGAGGAAATTAACTCTTTCCCAAAAAATGGTAAGGGAGAAGCATTCTACACTGATTCCTTGGTTTTTCTCTGGGCTGGCTACCTCCTTGCAGCAAAGCGGGGGGTTTTTTTCCCCGCCCACTTGTTGTCATCTACGCCCATCTTGCGTTTTTTCGTTTTCCTTTTGCTCTTTTACGCACCTCAAATATCGTCTAACTCTTTTTTCAGGGGGCCATTGATAATCTTATCTTTTTACTTACTCTTGCACGATGTTATACAGCTGCAGAATGTGCATAGATGGCAATAAAATGAAAAGGTTTGAACAGTGTCATTTTGTTTTCCCCTTTTAGTGAATATAAAGATTGGGTAGATCACGGTTTCAACCCGAAGTAAAGGTTTTTAACGAGCCTGTTTTCCCCTGATAACCCTACCTTTTGTGTAAAGTTTGACTAGTAGAGAGATTGTTACTGTTTTCTTTATAGCGCTGTTTTGTGTGTGTGTGTGTTTTGTGTGTGGGTTTTGTTGTTGTGTGTGTGTGTGTGTGTGGTGTTGTTGTGTGTTTTGTGTGGTGTGTGTGTGTGTGTGTATGTCTGTATTTGTTTTATGTGGTGTCGAGTGGAAAGGGGATCTAAGAACCCCCTTATGATAAGGGCCCAAAAGGGCCGTGTAAAATGGGGGGGAAGTGATGATGCCCTTTTAAATTTCATGTGAAAGGGCTTTTTAGGGTGTAGTGACGATGGCCTTTTCCGGAGAGTTTAAAGGGAAATGGATTTAAGACCTTCCGCTTGGAAGGGCATCTGTACCCTGGTTCACGAGATGCGGGGCCCAACGGGAGCTGGCTGTGGGCCCGGGGTTTTTCCCCCCAGGTCGCGGGGTGGCCCGGACAGGGCCGTTTGTGAGACCTTCATGGCGCAGTACCCGCAATATATCCCCCACCTCACGGACTCCGCTCGTGCAGACCTTTCCGTTATCGCCAAACTAAAAGAAAATCCGATAAGGGCATCCTCCACACGACCTCCCAAGGTAATAACATAAAAGGGGTGGGGTTGGCTCCAGAATCCGACATCCACAAACATCGACTTTTACCTCAGGAAAGGGGAGTGGGCCAAGTGCTGAGGATCGGCACGACGACCACAAGAGGGCTTTGGGATCCCCTGGATGGGGCCTGGCAGCCCCCCACCCGGGGGCCCGCGACGTCTTACTCCTGGGCTACCTCTCGGAATGGCCCTGAACACAGCCGTAAGATGTCGACCTCCAGGACATCTGCTCGACCTTCAAGCAGCAATGCAGCCGGCCTCTGGCCGCCCATCCCCCGGGCCATCATAAACGAATGGACTTCATCGCACAACTTTATGAACAGTGGGGAGACAGACCTTCCCATCTGGCAGGATTTCCCCTCCCTCAGCTTTTGACCACCAAATTTAAAATCACTCCACCCAACGAAAACCACACATGCCCACAACTCCCCCCCAACTTTTTACCCTTATATGACTAGATAGGGTTTAGTAAAGGGGGGGGAATGTTTTTTTGAAGATAAGGATATGGGAAAAGATAGAAAAATTTGCTGCATGGAGGAGCTTAAAGCTATTTATGTGTATTTACCCCGAGAATGATACCCTTTGGATTTTGCAGGTAAAATGGTAAGATATTGAATTATTTAGTGTTGGGAAATTCTATCTTTTCTTGTTGCATCCCAAAAACGTGTAGGTTTGAAAAAAATAATATATTTACTCTGATGCATTTCTTGATTCACATTTTATATCATAAACAGTCAACACCTACACTTCTTTAGAACTTGTGGGTACAGGGAAGTTGAGGAAGTCTTGGGTACAGTGGTAAGTGTGAGGGAAGTTTTGGGGTTTACAGTGGTAATTTTGAGGAAGTCTTGGCTACAGGGGAAGTGTGATGGAGGTTTTGGGGGTACAGTGGTAAGTGTGAGGATGTCTTGGGTACAGTGGTAAGTGTGAGGGAAGTCTTGGGTACGTGGAAAGTGGAGGGAAAAGTCGGGTACGTGGTAAAGTGTGGGGGAAGTCTGGGTACATGGTAAGTGTGGGGGAGTCTTGGGTACAGGGGAAAATTTATGATGGAAGTCTTGGGTACAGGGGTTTAAGTGTGAGGGAAGTTTTGGGGCACAGTGGGAAGTGTATGGAGGCCCTTGGGTACAGGGGTTTAAGTGGAGGGATTTCTTGGTACAGTGGTAAGTGTGAGGGATGTCTGGGTACAGGGGCAAGTGTGAGGGAAGTCTTGGGTACAGGGGAGTGTGAGGAAGTCTTATAATTTTTGGGGGGAAAATAGAGAAATGCAAGGTTAATAAAGGTATCAAGATATCATTGTTTATTTTTATTTTTTGTTTTTTATGATATTATAATCCCTTAGTTACAGAAAATGATAATCCCTGGGGATAGGGGATTTTAAAAATTTTTCCCAGTATTCCTGCGTGTCGTAGAAGGCGACTAAAAGGGGGGGGGGCGGGGGGCTAGAAACCTCCCTCTCGTTTTTTTTTTTTTTTTTTTATTTTCCAAAAAGGAACAGAGAAATTTGGGGCCCGGTTTTATTCCCTCAAAGGGCCCCTTCCTCGTTCTTAAAGCTACCTCGCTAACGCGGGAAATGGCGATTTGTTAAAAAAAAATATTTTTTGTATTTCATGATTTTATAATCCCTTAGTACCCAAAAAAATATAAAATAGGGGTATGATATTTCAATGCTTATGGGAGGTAGGAGTTACGTCATCTGTGGTTTGGGTCAATCTTTGTTTAGAGTGGCTCTCAAATAGGTATATGGGAGTTTCTGAATCTGTGATTTCGGGTTTTGTAGGTATGACTCCAAATGATGTGCTGTTTGGGTTTTTCTTCCGCTCAGTTGCTTTCTTGCCTGTTGGGGTTTTTCATTTTGAATAAACACTTTTTTTGATAAGCTAGGTCAAAATGCTGAAAAAGCGACTTTGACGGAAAACGGCCAAAAAAAGGGAAAAATAAGGTTTGGGTTCCTGCGGGTTTAAGTTGCCGGCTGAGTCGTCTGAAGGTGGGGCTTAGACATGACCAATCATTGGTAAAATGGTTTTAAGTACAAAATCCGCCCTTTTCATGACCCTCACTCGGGAACTCAGAAAATGCAAACCCTACCTTTTTGTTGTCTGCTTGGGTTTCCCCTTCCGCTCAGGAGGCCTTTCTTTGCCTCGCTGGCTAAAGCGAAATGACAATTCCTTATGATAAAAGGGAAAAAAAAACACGGCAACGCTGAAGCCCAACTCTGGCGGGAAAAACGGCAAAACAGGAGAACATAAGATAGGGCTACTGTGTTGAAGGACCCGGCTGACTTCATCTGATGGGTGGAGCCTCGGTATAACCAATCATTGGACAGATAGTTTCTGGGTTACCGGCATTCACCTCCCTAACAACCCCATCCATAAATAAATTAAAGAACCATGAAGACATCACACACCCCTGCCGCAAACTAACATTCACTGAGAATCAATCACTTTCCTCTCTTCTTATACGTACACATGCCTTACATTCTCGGTAAAAACTTTTCACTGCATCTAACAACTTGCCTCCCACACCAGGTATTCTTAATACCCTCCACAGAGTGTCTCTATCAACTCTATCATATGCCTTCTCTAGATCTGTAAATGCTACATACAAATGCATTTATTTTTCTAATTATTTCTCACATACATTCTTCAAAGGAAAATCCTGATCCACATATCCTCTACCACTTCTGAAACCACACTGCTTTTCCACAATCTGATGCTCTGCACAAATCTGCACATCCCTTCATCCTCTCAATCAATACCCTCCTATATAGTTTCCCAGGAATACTATACAAACTTATACCTCAGTAATTTGATCACTCACTTTTATCCCCATTGCCTTTTTACAATGGCACTATGCAAGCATTCCACTAATCCTCAGGCATCTCACCATGAGTCATACATACATCAAATAACCTTACCAACCAATCAACAATACAGTCACCCCCTTGTTTAATAAATTCCACTGCAATACCATTCAAACTCGCTGCCTTGCCGGCTTTCATCTTCCGCAAAGCGTTTTCTATCTCTTCTCTGTTTTCCAAATCATTCTCCCTAACTTTCTCACTTTGCAAACCACCTCGACCAAAACACCCTATATCTGCCACTCTATCATCAAACACATTCAACAAACCTTCAAAATACTCACTCCATCTCCTCACGTCACCACTACTTGTTATCACCTCCCCATTAGCCCCCTTCACTGAAGTTCCCATTACTTCCCTTGTCTTACGCACTTTAATTACCTCCTTCCAAAACATCTTTTTATTCTCCCTAAAATTGAATGATACTCTCTCACCCAACTCTCATTTGCCCTCTTTTCCACCTCTTGCACCTTTCTTTTAACCTCCTCCCTCTTTCTTTTATACATCTCCCACTCATTTGCATTGTTTCCCTGCAAAAATCGTCCAAAAGCCTCTCTCTTCTCTTTCACTAATAATCTTACTTCTTCATCCCATCACTCAATCCACTTTCTAATCTGCTCACCTCCCACAATTGTCATGCCACAAGCATCTTTTGCGCAAGCCATCAATGCTTCCCTGAATACATCCCATTCCTCCCTCACTCCCCTTAGGTCCTTTTTTCTCACCTTTTTCCATTCTGTACTCAGTCTCTCCTGGTACTTCCTCACACAAGTCTCCTTCCCAAGCTAACTTTCTCTCACCACTCTCTTCACCACAACATTCTCTCTTCTTTTCGGAAAACCTCTACAAATCTTCACCTTCGGCTACACAAAATAATGATTAGACATCTCTCCGTTTGCACCTCTCAGCACATTAACATCCAAAAGTCTCTCTTTCGCGCGCCTATCAATTAACACGTAACCCAGTAACACTCTCTGGCCATCTCTCCTCCTTACATACGTATACTTATGTATATCTCTCTTTTTAATCCAGGTATTCCTAATCAACAGTCCTTTTTCAGAACAGAAATCTACAAGCTCTTCATCATTTCCATTTCCAACACTGAACACAGCATGTACACCAATTATTCCCTCAACTGCCACATTACTCACCTTTGCATTGAAATGAACCGTCACTATAACCTGGTTTCGTGCATCAAAATTACTAACACACTCACTCAGATGCTCCCAAAACACTTGCCTCTCATGATGTTTCTTTTCATGCCCAGGTGCATATGCACCAATATCACCCATCTCTCTCCATCCACTTGCAGTTTTACCCATACCAATCTAGAGTTTACTTTCTTACACTCTATAACATTTTCGTTTCACTCAGAGCCAAAACATTGGAGTTCCTTTCCTCAAACATGCTATCTATCTCTCCTTTTTCCTTATCTTCGTTATATCCACACACATTTAAACACCCCAATATGAGCCTTCGAGGAGGATGAGCACTTCCCGAGTTATAATAAGAGGAGGGGAAGGTTTCTCGACCCCGCTCCCGTTACCTTCAGTCGCCTTCTTCGATACATTAATAATGCGTGGGACGTATTCTTTGTCCCCTATATATATATATATATATATATATATATATGTATATATATGTATATATATGTATATGTATATATGGGAACTTCAGTGAAGGGCGTAAATGGGGAGGTGATAAGTAGTGGTGATGTGAGAAGGAGATGGAATGAGTATTTTGAAGGTTTGTTGAATGTGTCTGATGACAGAGTGGCATATATAGGGTGTTTGGGTCGAGGTGGTGTGCAAAGTGAGAGGGTTAGGGAAAATGATTTGGTAAACAGAGAAGAGGTAGTAAAAGCTTTGCTGAAGATGAAAGCCGGCAAGGCAGCAGGTTTGGATGGTATTGCAGTGGAATTTATTAAAAAAGGGGGTGACTGTATTGTTGACTGGTTGGTAAGGTTATTTAATGTATGTATGACTCATGGTGAGGTGCCTGAGGATTGGCGGAATGCGTGCATAGTGCCATTGTACAAAGGCAAAGGGGATAAGAGTGAGTGCTCAAATTACAGAGGTATAAGTTTGTTGAGTATTCCTGGTAAATTATATGGGAGGGTATTGATTGAGAGGGTGAAGGCATGTACAGAGCATCAGATTGGGGAGGAGCAGTGTGGTTTCAGAAGTGGTAGAGGATGTGTGGATCAGGTGTTTGTTTTGAAGAATGTATGTGAGAAATACTTAGAAAAGCAAATGGATTTGTATGTAGCATTTATGGATCTGGAGAAGGCATATGATAGAGTTGATAGAGATGCTCTGTGGAAGGTATTAAGAATATATGGTGTGGGAGGCAAGTTGTTAGAAGCAGTGAAAACTTTTTATCGAGGATGTAAGTCATGTGTACGTGTAGGAAGAGAGGAAAGTGATTGGTTCTCAGTGAATGTAGGTTTGCGGCAGGGGTGTGTGATGTCTCCATGGTTGTTTAATTTGTTTATGGATGGGGTTGTTAGGGAGGTAAATGCAAGAGTTTTGGAAAGAGGGGCAAGTATGAAGTCTGTTGGGGATGAGAGAGCTTGGGAAGTGAGTCAGTTGTTGTTCGCTGATGATACAGCGCTGGTGGCGGATTCATGTGAGAAACTGCAGAAGCTGGTGACGGAGTTTGGTAAAGTGTGTGGAAGAAGAAAGTTAAGAGTAAATGTGAATAAGAGCAAGGTTATTAGGTACAGTAGGGTTGAGGGTCAAGTCAATTGGGAGGTGAGTTTGAATGGAGAAAAACTGGAGGAAGTGAAGTGTTTTAGATATCTGGGAGTGGATCTGTCAGCGGATGGAACCATGGAAGCGGAAGTGGATCATAGGGTGGGGGAGGGGGCGAAAATTTTTGGAGCCTTGAAAAATGTGTGGAAGTCGAGAACATTATCCCGGAAAGCAAAAATGGGTATGTTTGAAGGAATAGTGGTTCCAACAATGTTGTATGGTTGCGAGGCGTGGGCTATGGATAGAGTTGTGCGCAGGAGGATGGATGTGCTGGAAATGAGATGTTTGAGGACAATGTGTGGTGTGAGGTGGTTTGATCGAGTAAGTAACGTAAGGGTAAGAGAGATGTGTGGAAATAAAAAGAGCGTGGTTGAGAGAGCAGAAGAGGGTGTTTTGAAATGGTTTGGGCACATGGAGAGAATGAGTGAGGAAAGATTGACCAAGAGGATATATGTGTCGGAGGTGGAGGGAACGAGGAGAAGAGGGAGACCAAATTGGAGGTGGAAAGATGGAGTGAAAAGGATTTTGTGTGATCGGGGCCTGAACATGCAGGAGGGTGAAAGGAGGGCAAGGAATAGAGTGAATTGGAGCGATGTGGTATACAGGGGTTGACGTGCTGTCAGTGGATTGAATCAAGGCATTTGAAGCGTCCGGGGTAAACCATGGAAAGCTGTGTAGGTATGTATATTTGCGTGTGTGGACGTGTGTATGTACATGTGTATGGGGGGGGTTGGGTCATTTCTTTCGTCTGTTTCCTTGCGCTACCTCGCAAACGCGGGAGACAGCGACAAAGTATAAAAAAAAAAAAAAATATATATATATATATATATATATATATATATTATATATATATTTTATATATATATATATATATATATATATATTATATATATATATATATATATATATATATATATATATATTATATTTTTTGCTTTGTCGCTGTCTCCCGCGTTTGCGAGGTAGCGCAAGCAAACAGACGAAAGAAATGGCCCAACCCACCCCCATATACATGTATATACATACGCCACACACGCAAATATACATACCTACACAGCTTTCCATGGTTTACCCCAGACGCTTCACATGCCCTGATTCAATCCACTGGCAGCACGTCAAACCCGGTATACCACATCGATCCAATTCACTCTATTCCTTGCCTCCTTGCACCCTCCTGCATGTTCAGGCCCCGATCACACAAAATCTTTTTCACTCCATCTTTCCACCTCCAATTTGGTCTCCCACTTCTCCTCGTTCCCTCCACCTCCGACACATATATCCTCTTGGTCAATCTCTCCTCACTCATTCTCTCCATGTGCCCAAACCATTTCAAAACACCCTCTTCTGCTCTCTCAACCACGCTCTTTTTATTTCCACACATCTCTCTTACCCTTACGTTACGTACTCGATCAAACCACCTCACACCACACATTGTCCTCAAACATCTCATTTCCAGCACATCCATCCTCCTGCGCACAACTCTATCCATAGCCCACGCCTCGCAACCATACAACATTGTTGGAATCACTATTTCTTCAAACATACCCATTTTTGCTTTCCGAGATAATGTTCTCGACTTCCACACATTCTATGTCATATAAGGTGTTTAATGTTGGGTAGGAGTTTGTGTCATGTGTGGTTCTTACTGTTGGGTGGGAGTGATTTTCATCTGTGGTGGTCACAGCTGGGCGGAAGTCACTGCCAGATGGGGAAGGTCTGTCTCCCCCACTGTTCATATACAGTTGTGCGATGAAGTCCAGTTCGTTGATGATGTCCTGGAGTGATGGGCGGGCCAGAGGGTCGTGCTGCATTGCCTGGCTCTGAAGGTCGAGCAGATGATCCTGGAGGTCGACATCTTTAGCGGCTGTGTTCAGGGCCATTCCGATGAGGTAGCCCAGGGAGTAGACGTCGCTGGCCGGGGTGAGGGGCTGCCAGGCCACCATCTCAGGGGAATACCAATTCTCTTTGTGGTCGTCGCTGCCGATCCTCAGCACTTGGCCCACTCTCCTGCTCAGGCCGAAGTCGATGATGTGGATGTCGGCTTCTGGAGCCAAACCCGTCGTTATGTTATTAACCTTGAGGTCGTTGTGGAGGATGCCCTTATCGTGGATTTCTTGTAGTTTCTGGGCGATAACGGAAAGGGTCTGCACGAGCTGGAGGTCGGTGCAGGTGCGGATATATTGCTGGTACGTCCTGCCAGTGAAGGTCATCACCAACTGGGCCCTGTCCAGGCTCAGCCCGCGTACCTCGGGGGAATCTCCGGCTCCGGCCAGCTCCCGCTGGACCCGCATTTCGTGGACCAGGTCACAGATGTCTTCCAAGCGGAAGGTCTTCATGACCATCTTTTGTCCATTGAAGATGACCTCTTCCGCCAGCCCGTTGGCGCCCTTGCCCAGTATCCTGATGCGTTGGATGGAGTCTTTCCCGGGTTGGATGATGAGGGCACATTCCTCCTCCACGAGGCTGTGTGCAAATATATATTGCACTGGATCCGAACAGCAGGAGCAGCCGTTGGATTGACGGCTGTCATGACTGGGGTTGGTGTAGAGAGTGGAGCACACCTGCCCATGTTCGTGCATGGCCTGACCCTCGATGAATTCTGAATGGCTTATCATTTTGCATGGTGTTGGGTAGGAGGTACTCTCATCTAAGGTGCTTGATGTTGGGTAGGAGGTACTATCTAAGGTGCTTAATGTTGGGTAGGAGGTACTATCTAAGGTGCTTAATGTTGGGTAGGAGGTACTATCTAAGGTGCTTAATGTTGGGTAGGAGGTGCTATCTAAGGTGCTTAATGTTGGGTAAGAGGTACTCTCATCTAAGGTGCTTAATGTTGGGTAGGAGGTACTCTCATCTAAGGTGCTTAATGTTGGGTAGGAGGTACTATCTAAGGTGCTTAATGTTGGGTAGGAGGTACTATCGAGGTGCTTAATGTTGGGTAGGAGGTACTGTCATCTGAGGTGCTTAATGTTGAGTAGGAGGTAATGTCATCTGTAGTTCTTACTGTTGGGTAGGAGCGATCGTCGAGTAGTTCCCTGAATACCGTAGAAGGACCATTGTTATTTTGTGATTCATCCTCCGGAGGAAGATTAACTCTTTCCCAATAATGGTAAGGGAGAAGCATTCTACACTGATTTCCTTGGTTTCTTCTCTGTCTGGCTATCCTCCTTGCAGCAAAGCGGCTTGCAGCCCACTTGTTGTCATCTATCGCCACACTCTTGCGTTTTTCGTTCTTCCCTTTTTGCTCTTTCACGCACCTCAACTAATCGTCTAACTCTTTGTTCAGGGTCCATTGATAATCTTATCTTTTGACTTACTCTTGCACGATGTTATACAGCTGCAGAATGTTGCACTAGATGGCAATAAAAATGAAGGTAGAACAGTGTCATTGATGTTTTCCACTTGTAGTGAATATAAAGATTGAGTAGTATCACTGATTTCAACCTGAAGTAAAGGTATAACGAGCCTGTATCACTGATAACCCGCTACTGTGTGTAAAGTTTGACTAGTAGAGATGATTGTTACTGTGCTGATAGCGCTTGTGTGTGTGTGTGTGTGTGTGTGTGTGTGTGTGTGTGTGTGTGTGTGTGTGTGTGTGTGTGTGTGTGTGTGTGTGTGTGTGTGTGTGTGTGTGTGTGTGTATGTCTGTATTTGTATATGTGTGTGTCTGAGTGGAAAGAGATCTATGAACCTCACCCTTAATGATAAGGCCAAAGGTCAGTGTAACTGAGGGTGAAGTGATGATGCCCTTAATTACGATGATGAAGGTCTTGTTAGGGTGTAGTTGACGATGGCCTTTTCCGGTAGAGTAAGGGAAATGGTATTGAAGACCTTCCGCTTGGAAGACATCTGTGACCTGGTCCACGAGATGCGGGTCCAACGGGAGCTGGCTGTAGCCGGAGTTTCCCCCGAGGTGCGCGGGCTGAGCCTGGGCATGGCCCAGTTGGTGATGACCTTCACTGGCAGCACGTACTAGCAATATATCCGCACCTGCACGGACTTCCAGCTCGTGCAGACCCTTTCCGTTATCGCCCAGAAACTAAAAGAAATCCACGATAAGGGCATCCTCCACAACGACCTCAAGGTCAATAACATAACGACTGGGTTGGCTCCAGAATCCGACATCCACATCATCGACTTCGACCTCAGGAGGAGAGTGGGCCAAGTGCTGAGGATCGGCAGCGACGACCACAAAGAGACTTGGTATTCCCCTGAGATGGTGGCCTGGCAGCCCCTCACCCCGGCCAGCGACGTCTACTCCCTGGGCTACCTCATCGGAATGGCCCTGAACACAGCCGCTAAAGATGTCGACCTCCAGGATCATCTGCTCGACCTTCAGAGCCAGGCAATGCAGCACGACCCTCTGGCCCGCCCATCACTCCAGGACATCATCAACGAACTGGACTTCATCGCACAACTGTATATGAACAGTGGGGGAGATAGACCTTCCCCACCTGGCAGTGACTTCCGCCCAGCTGTGACCACCACAGATGAAAATCACTCCCACCCAACAGTAAGAACCACACATGACACAAACTCCTACCCAACATTAAACACCTTATATGACATAGATAGCGGTTAGTGAAGGTGAATGTTTAGTGAAGATAAAGGATATAGTGAAGATAGTAATAAAATGGAGACTGCATGGAAGGAGCTTCAAGCTATTTATGTGTATTTATCCGAGACATGATACCCCCTTTGGATTTTGCATGTAGAATGGTAAGATATCTGAAATAGTAGTGTTGGGTAATTCTATCTCTTACATTGTTGCATGCATGAAACGTGTAGGTTTGAAATAATAAATATATTTACTCTGATGCATTTCTTGATTCAGCAAGGTTTATTATACATAAATGCAGTCAACACCTACACTTCGTAGAACTTGTCGGTACAGTGGGAAGTGTGAGGAAAGTCTTGGGTACAGTGGTAAGTGTGAGGGAAGTCTTGGGTACAGTGGTAAGTGTGAGGGAAGTCTTGGCTACAGTGGGAAGTGTGATGGAGGTCTTGGGTACAGTGGTAAGTGTGAGGGATGTCTTGGGTACAGTGGTAAGTGTGAGGGAAGTCTTGGGTACAGTGGTAAGTGTGATGGAAGTCTTGGGTACAGTGGTAAGTGTGAGGGAAGTCTTGGGTACAGTGGTAAGTGTGAGGGAAGTCTTGGGTACAGTGGTAAGTATGATGGAAGTCTTGGGTACAGTGGTAAGTGTGAGGGAAGTCTTGGGTACAGTGGGAAGTGTGATGGAGGTCTTGGGTACAGTGGTAAGTGTGAGGGATGTCTTGGGTACAGTGGTAAGTGTGAGGGATGTCTTGGGTACAGTGGCAAGTGTGAGGGAAGTCTTGGGTACAGTGGTAAGTGTGAGGAAAGTCTTATAATATTGAGGGAAATCATGAGTAATGCAAGAGTTAATGAGGTACTCAAGATATCATTGTTTATATTATTTTTTGTATTTCATGATATTTATAATCCCTTAGTACAAGAAAAATGATAATCCCTGGGGATAGGGGATTAAGAATACTTCCACGTATTCCCTGCGTGTCGTAGAAGGCGACTAAAAGGGAGGGAGCGGGGGGCTAGAAATCCTCCCTCTCGTTTTTTTTTTTTTTTTTAATTTTCCAAAGAAGGAACAGAGAATTGGGCCAGGTGAGGGTATTCCCTCAAAGGCCCAGTCCTCTGTTCTTAATGCTACCTCGCTAACGCGGGAAATGGCGAATAGTTAAAAAAAAATATTTTTTGTATTTCATGATATTTATAATCCCTTAGTACAAGAAAATGATAAGTAAGGCTATGATATTTACAATGCTTACTGGTAGGTAGGAGTTACTGTCATCTGTGGTGCTCAATCTTGTTTAGGAGTGGCTCTCAAATGAGGTATATGGGAGTTACTGTAATCTGTGATACGGTTAGGTAGGTATGACTCTCAAATGATGTGCTGTTTGGTTTCTCTTCCGCTCACGTCGCCTTTCTTGGCCTCGTTGGCTTATTCATGTGAATATAACACTTTTTTTGATAAGCTAGGTCAACTGCTGAAATGCGACTTTGAACGGAAGACGGTCCAAACAGGAGAACATAAGGTAGGGTTCCTGCGTTGAAGTAGCCGGCTGACGTCGTCTGATAGGTGGAGCTTAGACATGACCAATCATTGGTCAGATGGTTTATAAGTACAAAATCCCGCCCTTCTCATGACGTCACTCGGGCAACTCAGAGTAGCAGCCCTACCTTATGTTGTGCAGTTTGATTCCTCTTCCGCTCACGGAGGCCTTTCTTGCAGTCTCTGGCTAGAGATCTTCTTTATGGTAATGATAATGATAAAAAAAGCTCGGGCAACTTCTGAAATGCGACTCTGAGCAGAAGACGGTCCAAACAGAACAAAAAGATAGGGTTGGTTTGTTGAAGTACCGGATGACGTCATCTGATAGGTGGGGCTTGGGATTACGACCAATCATATCAGATAATTTTTGGGTTCAGAGCCCCGCCTTCTCAGACGGTGCCAAACCCCTACCTTATGTTGTGCGTTTGGTTCCTCTTTCCCTACGGTGGTTTTTTGGCCTCAGTGGTTTATTGAAATGGACGACGGTTTATCTGCTGAAATGCGATTTCTGAGCGGAAGACGGTCCAAAAAAGGAAAAATAAGTAGGGTTCTGGTTGAAGTACCCGGCTGACGTCATCTGATAGGTGGGGTGGGTTAACCAATCATTGGACAGATATTTTGTGGATTAGAGCCCGCCCTTTCATGACGTCACCCGGGAGCCAGAGTAAAACCCTACTTATGTTTTGCTGTTTGGTTTCTCTTCCGCTAACGGTGGCCTTTCTTGGCCTCGCTGGCTCATTCATGTGAATGTTGACTGTTATAAATACGCTCGTCAACTGCTGAAATGCGACTCTGAGCGGAAGACGGTCCAAACAGGAGAACATAAGATAGGGTTGCTGCTTTGAAGTACCCGAGTGACGTCATCTGATAGGGGGGCCTGGGATACCACAAATATTTGTGGCATACGTGGATTCGGTCCCCGATACTCGGCAGCATACCCTACCTTATGTGTGTGCTTTTGGTTCTCTTCCGCTACGGAGGCCTTTCTTGGCCTCGCTGGCTAATTTGAATGACGATTACTTTAATAAGTAAACAAAACGGGCACCACTCTGAGCGGATAGACGGTCCAAAACAGGAGAACATAAGTAGGGTTGCTGCTTTGAAGTACCGGGGTGACGTCATTGATAGGGGGGCTTAGGCATGACCGACCAATCATTGGGCAGATATTTTGTGGGTTCAGAGCCCCGCCTTCTCATGACGTCACCCGGTAGCTCAGGCAGCAACCCTACCTTATGTTGTCTATTTGGTTCCTCTTCGCTCACGGTGGCCTTTCTTGGCCTCGTCTGGCTCATTCATGTAATGTCGACTATTTGATAGCTCGTTCAACTGCGAAATGCGACTCTGGGCGAAGACGGTCCAACAGGAGAACATAAGGTAGGGTTGGTGTGTTGAAGTAGCCGGTGACGTCATCTGTAGTGGGGCTTGGATCGTACCGACCAATCATTGATCAGATAGTTTATGGGTTCAGAGCACCCCCTTCTCATGACGTCACCCGGGAGCTCTAGAGTAGCAACCCTACCTTATGTTGTTGCTGTTTGTTCCTCTTCCGCTCACGGAGGCCTTTCTTGGCCTCGGCTGCTAGAAGACTTCCTTTATGGAATGATAATGATAAACAAAAACTACGGGCAACTCTGAAATGCGACTCGAGCGAAGACGGTCCAAACGGGAAACATAAGATAGGGTTGGTTTGAAAGTACCCGGATGACATCATGTGATAGGTGGGGCTTGGGCATTACCGACCAATCATTATCAGATAATTTGTGGGTTCAGAGCCCCGCGCTTCTCATGACGTCACCCGGTACTCAGAGTAGCAATCCCTACCTTATGTTGTGCTCTTTGGTTCCTCTTCCCCTCACGGTGGTCTTGTTTGGCCTCGTGGCTTTATGAAGGGACGACGGCTTTACCTGCTGAAATGGGACTCTGAGCGGAAGACGGTCCAAAAAGGAAAACATAAGATAGGGTTACTGTGTTGAAGTACCCAGCTGACGTCATCTGATAGGTGGGGCCTGGGCTTAACCAATCATTGGACAGATAGTTTGTGGATTAGAGATTCGCCCTTCTCATGACGTCACCGGAGCCAGAGTAACAACACTACCTTATGATGTGCTGTTTGGTTTCTCTTCCGCTAACGGTGGCCTTTCTTGGCCTCGCTGGCTCACTCATGTGAATGTTGACTGTTTCATAAATAAGCTCGACAACTGTTAAAACCCACTCTGAGCGGAAGATGGTCCAAACAGGAGAACATAAGATGAAGGTTTGCTGCTTGAAGTACCCAGTGACGTCATCTGATAGGCGGGCCTGGCATGGCCGACCAAATCTTGGGCAAATATTTTGTGGATTCCTTCGGTCACCCGATAGCTCAGCGCAGCAACCCTACCTTATGTTGTGCTTTTTTGTTCCTCTTCCGCTCACGGAGGCCTTTCTTAGGCCTCGCTGGCTAATTTGAATGACGACACTTTATGGTAAAAAAACGGGGCACTCTGAGCGGATGAACGGTCCAAACAGAGCACAAAGGTAGGGTTGCTTCGTTGAAGTATCGGGTGACGTCATGTGGTATAGTTGGGGCTTGGGATTGACCGACCAATCATTGATCAGATGATTTGTGGGTCAAGCCCCGCCTTCTCATGACATCACCCGGGAGCTCAGAGTAGCAACCCTACTTATGATGTCTGTTTGGTTTCTCTTCCCACGGTGCCTTTCTTGGCCTCACTGCTCATTTTGTGAATGTCGACTTTTGAATAAGCTCGTTCAACTGCTGAAATACGACTCTGGCGAAGACGGTCCAAACAGGAGAACATAAGGTAGGGTTGCTGTGTTGAAGTAGCCGGATGACGTCATCTGATAGGTGGGCTGGATCTACGACCAATCATTGACAGATAGTTTATGGGTTCAGAGCCTCGCCCTTCTCATGACGTCACCCGGAGTCAGAGTAGCAACCCTACCTTATGATGTGCTGTTTGGTTCCTCTTCCGCTCACTGAGGCCTTTCTTGGCCTTGCTGGTTCATGCGAAATGACAATTCTTTATGATAGAAGAAAACAAAAAACGGTCAACTGCTGAAGCCCAACTCAGAGCGGAAGACGGTCAAAACAGGAGAACATAAGATAGGGTTGCTGCTTTGAAGTACCCGTGACGTCATCTGATAGTCGGGGCCTGGGCATGACCGACCAAATCTTTGGGCAGATATTTTGTGGGTTCAGAGTCCCGCCCTTCTCATGACGTCACCCGGTAGCTCAGCGTAGCAATCCTCCCTTATGTTGTGCTCTTTGGTTCCTCTTCCACTCACGGAGGTCTTTCTTAGCCTTACTGGCTCATTTGAAGGACGACATTTATGGTAAAAAAAGGGATCTCTGAGCGGAAGACGGTCCAAAGAGGAGAACATAAGGTAGGGTTGCTGCGGTGAAAGTATCCGGAGACGTCATCTGATAAGTTGGGCTTGGGATTGACCGACCAATCATTGATCAGATAATTTGTGGGTTCAGAGCCCCCCTTTCTCATGACATCACCCGGGTTACCCAGAGTAACAACCCTACCTTATGTTGTGCTGTTTGCTTCCTCTTCCTGCTCACGGCGGCCTCTGTTTGACCTCGCTGGTTATGTGAAATGACGACGGCTTTATCCTGCTGAAATGCGACTCGAGCGGAAGACGGTCCAAAAAGGAAAAACATAAGATAGGTTACTGTGTTGAAGTACCCAGCTGACGTCATCTGATAGGTGGGGCCTGGCCGTAACCAATCATTGGACAGATAGTTTGTGATTAGAATTGCCTCCTCATGACGTCACCCGAGAGCTCAGAGTAGCAACCCTACTTATGATGTCCTGTTTGGTTTCTCTTCGCTCACGGTGGCTTTCTTGGCTCGTGTCTCTATTCGTGTGAATGTTGTTGACTTTAATAAGCTCGGTCAACTGCTGAAACCCAACTCTGAGCGGAAGACGGTCCAAACGGAGAACATGAGATTGCTCTTCTGAAGTACCCGTGACGTCATCTGATAGTTGGGGCCTGGCATGACCGACCAAATCTTTGGGCAAATATTTTGTGGGTTCGGAGCCCTCCCTTCTATGACGTCACCTAATAGCACAGTGAGTACCCTACCTTATGTTGTGCTATTTGGTTCCTCTTCCGCTCACGGAGGCTTCTTAGGCCTCGCTGGCTCATTTGAAACGACACTTTATGGTAAAACATAAACGGGGCACTTCAGCGGAGACAGTCCAAACAGGACAACATGAAGGTAGGGTTACTCGTTGAAGTAGCGGGTGAGGTCATCTGATAGGTGGGGCTTGGGATGACCGACCAATCATTGATCAGATAAGTTTATGGGTTCCGAGCCCGCCTTCTCATGACATCACCCGAGGAGCTCAGAGTAGCAACCCTACCTTATGAGGTCCTGTTTGGTTCCTCTTCCGTCACAGAGGCCTTTCTTGGCCTCGTGTTCATTCAATGAGAATTGTGAACTAATAAGCCGGTCAACTGCTGAAGCCCAACTCTGAGCGGAAGACGGTCCAAATAGGAGAACATAAGGTAGGATTTGGTGTGTTGAAGTACCCTGATGACGTCATCTGATAGGTGTCGCTTCGAACTTACCGACCACAATCAATTGGTCATTAAGCCCCACCCTTCTCATGACGTCACCTGGGAGCTCAGAGTAGCAACCCTACCTTATGATGTCCTGTTTAGTTTCTCTTCCGCTCATGATTTGTCGGACATGCCTAAGCGCCACATATCATATGACGTCATCCGGGTACTTCAACGGATGAACGCTACCTTATGTGCTGTTTGGACCGTCTTCCGCTCAGAGTGACCTTTTTTTAACCAGAAAGTGTCGTCATTCAAATAAGATAGCGAGGTTAAGACTGGCTGAGCTACCGGGTGACGTCATGAGAAGGGCGGAGCTCTGAACCCACAAAATATTTGGCCAAAGATTTGGTCGATCATGCCCAGGCCCCGCCTATCAGATGACGTCACCGGGTATTTCAAAGCAGCAACCCTATCTTATGTTCTCCTGTTTTGACCATCTTCCGCTCAGAGTTGGGCTTCAGCAGTTGACCGTGTTTTTCTTCTTTTTTTTTCAATATAAACAATTGACATTTCGCATGAGCAGGCGACGCCAAGAAAGGCCTCCGTGAGAGGAAGAGGAACTAAACAGCACAACATAAGGTAAGGTTGCTACTCTGAGTTGCCCGAGTGACGTCATGAGAAGGGCGAAATTTTGTACCTATAAACCATCTGACCAATGATTGGTCATGTCCAAGCCCCACCTATCAGACGACGTCAGCCGGCTATTTTAACGCAGGAACCCTATCTCATTTTCTTCTATCTGGACCATCATCCGCAAAGAGTCGCATTTCAGCAGTTGACCGAGCTTATTAAAGAGTCAACATTTACATGAATGAGCCAGCGAGGCCAAGAAAGGGGACCAAGAGCGGAAGAGAAACCAAACAGGACATCATAAGGTAGGGTTGTTACTCTGAGCTCCCGGGTGACGTCATGAGAAGGGCGGCGCTATGAACCCGCAAATTATCTGATCAGTGATTGGTCGGTAAGTTCCAAGCCCCACCTATCAGATGACGTCAGCCGGGTACTTCAACACACCACCCCTACCTTCTGTTCTCCTGTTTGGACCGTCTTCCGCCCAAAGTCGCATTTCAGCAGTTGACCGAGCTTATTAAAGAGTCAACATTCACATGAATGAGCCAGCGAGGCCAAGAAAGGCCACCGTGAGCGGAAGAGAAACCAAACAGGACATCATAAGGTAGGGTTGCTACTCTGAGCTCCCGGGTGACGTCATGAGGGCAGAGCTCTGTAATCCACAAAGTATCTGTCCAATTATTGGTTATACCCAGGCTCCACGTATCAGATGACGTCAGCCGGGTACTTCAACACAGCAACCCTATCTTATGTTTTCCTTTTTGAACCGTCTTCCGCTCAGAGTCGCATTTCAACAGGATAAAGCCGTCGTCTTTTCAAATAAGCCAGCGAGGTCAAACAAGGCCACCGAGATCGGAAGAAGAAGCAAACAGCACAGTATAAGGTGGGGTTGCTACTTTGAGCTACCCGGGTGACCTCACGAGAAGGGCGGGGCTCTGAACCCCCAGATTATCTGACCAATGATTGGTCGGTCAATCCCAATCCCCACACATCAGATGACGTCAACTGGCTACTTCAACGCAGCAAGCCTACCTTATGTTCTTCTGTTTGGACATTCTTCTGCCCAGAGTCGAATTTCAGCAGTTGACCAAGCTTATTAAATTCAACATTCACATGAATGAGCCAGTGAGGCCAAGAAAGGCGACCGTGAGCGGAAGAGAAACCAAACAGGACATCATAAGGCAGGGTTGCTACTCTGAGCTCATGGGTGACGTCATGAGGGCGGAGCTCTGTAATCCACAAATTATATGTCCAATGACTGGTTATACACAGGTCCCGCCTATAAGATGACGTCTGCCGTGTACTTCAACGCAGCAAACCTATCTTATATATTCTCCTGTTTGGACCGTCTTCCGCTCAGGTCGCATTTCAGCAGGATAAAGCCGTTGTCATTTCAAATAATCAAGTGAGGCCAAACAAAGCCACCGTGAGCGGAAGAGGATGCAAACAGCATAACATAAAGTAGGGTTGCTACTCTGAGTTGCCCAAGTGAGGTCATGAGAATGGCGGGATTTTGTACCAATAAGCATCTAACGTCATCTGGCTACTTCAACGCAGCAACCCTACCTAATGTTCTCCTGTTTGGACAGTCTTCCCTCCCAGGGTCGCATTTCAGCAGTTGACCGAACTTATTAGAGTCCCTCCTTGTATTAACTTTCTAAAATGGGAAACAGAAGAAGGAGTCACGCGGGGAGTGATCATCCTCCTCGAAGGCTCAGAGTGGGGTGCCTAAATGTGTGTGGATGTAACCAAGATGTGAAAAAAGGAGAGATAGGTAGTATGTTTGAGGAAAGGAACCTGGATGTTTTGGCTCTGAGTGAAACGAAGCTCAAGGGTAAAGGGGAAGAGTGGTTTGGAAATGTCTGGGGAGTGAAGTCAGGGGTTAGTGAGAGGACAAGAGCAAGGGAAGGAGTAGCAATACTCCTGAAACAGGAGTTGTGGGAGTATGTGATAGAATGTAAGAAAGTAAATTCTCGATTAATATGGGTAAAATTGAAAGTTGATGGAGAGAGGTGGGTGATTATTGGTGCATATGCACCTGGGCATGAGAAGAAAGATCATGAGAGGCAAGTGTTTTGGGAGCAGCTGAATGAGTGTGTTAGCGGTTTTGATGCACGAGACCGGGTTATAGTGATGGGTGATTTGAATGCAAAGGTGAGTAATGTGGCAGTTGAGGGAATAATTGGTATGCATGGTGTGTTCAGTGTTGTAAATGGAAATGGTGAAGAGCTTGTAGATTTATGTGCTGAAAAAGGACTGATGATTGGGAATACCTGGTTTAAAAAGCGAGATATACATAAGTATACTTATGTAAGTAGGAGAGATGGCCAGAGAGCGTTATTGGATTACGTGTTAATTGACAGGCGTGCGAAAGAGAGACTTTTGGATGTTAATGTGCTGAGAGGTGCAACTGGAGGGATGTCTGATCATTATCTTGTGGAGGCTAAGGTGAAGATTAGTATGGGTTTTCAGAAAAGAGGAGTGAATGTTGGGGTGAAGAAGGTGGTGAGAGTAAGTGAGCTTGGGAAGGAGACCTGTGTGGGGAAGTATCAGGAGAGACTGTGTACAAAATGGAAAAAGTGAGAACAATGGAAGTAAGGGGAGTGGGGGAGGAATGGGATGTATTTAGGGAATCAGTGATGGATTGCGCAAAAGATGCTTGTGGCATGAGAAGAGTGGGAGGTGGGCTGTTTAGAGAGGGTAGTGAGTGGTGGGATGAAGAAGTAAGAGTATTAGTGAAAGAGAAGAGAGAGGCATTTGGACGATTTTTGCAGGGAAAAAATGCAACTGAGTGGGAGAAGTATAAAAGAAAGAGACAGGAGGTCAAGAGAAAGGTGCAAGAGGTGAAAAAAAGGGCAAATGAGAGTTGGGGTGAGAGACTATCATTAAATTTTAGGGAGAATAAAAAGATGTTCTGGAAGGAGGTAAATAGGGTGCGTAAGACAAGGGAGCAAATGGGAACTTCAGTGAAGGGCGTAAATGGGGAGGTGATAACAAGTAGCGGTGATGTGAGAAGGAGATGGAATGAGTATTTTGAAGGTTTGTTGAATGTGTCTGATGACAGAGTGGCAGATATAGGGTGTTTTGGTCGAGGTGGTGTGCAAAGTGAGAGGGTTAGGGAAAATGATTTGGTAAACAGAGAAGAGGTAGTAAAAGCTTTGCGAAGATGAAAGCCGGCAAGGCAGCAGGTTTGGATGGTATTGCAGTGGAATTTATTAAAAAAGGGGGTGACTGTATTGTTGACTGGTTGGTAAGGTTATTTAATGTATGTATGACTCATGGTGAGGTGCCTGAGGATTGGCGGAATGCGTGCATAGTGCCATTGTACAAAGGCAAAGGGGATAAGAGTGAGTGCTCAAATTACAGAGGTATAAGTTTGTTGAGTATTCCTGGTAAATTATATGGGAGGGTATTGATTGAGAGGGTGAAGGCATGTACAGAGCATCAGATTGGGGAAGAGCAGTGCGGTTTCAGAAGTGGTAGAGGATGTGTGGATCAGGTGTTTGCTTTGAAGAATGTATGTGAGAAATACTTAGAAAAGCAAATGGATTTGTATGTAGCATTTATGGATCTGGAGAAGGCATATGATAGAGTTGATAGAGATGCTCTGTGGAAGGTATTAAGAATATATGGTGTGGGAGGCAAGTTGTTAGAAGCAGTGAAAAGTTTTTATCGAGGATGTAAGGCATGTGTACGTGTAGGAAGAGAGGAAAGTGATTGGTTCTCAGTGAATGTAGGTTTGCGGCAGGGGTGTGTGATGTCTCCATGGTTGTTTAATTTGTTTATGGATGGGGTTGTTAGGGAGGTAAATGCAAGAGTTTTGGAAAGAGGGGCAAGTATGAAGTCTGTTGGGGATGAGAGAGCTTGGGAAGTGAGTCAGTTGTTGTTCGCTGATGATACAGCGCTGGTGGCTGATTCATGTGAGAAACTGCAGAAGCTGGTGACTGAGTTTGGTGAAGTGTGTGGAAAAAGAAAGTTAAGAGTAAATGTGAATAAGAGCAAGGTTATTAGGTACAGTAGGGGTGAGGGTCAAGTCAATTGGGAGGTGAGTTTGAATGGAGAAAAACTGGAGGAAGTGAAGTGTTTTAGATATCTGGGAGTGGATCTGTCAGCGGATGGAACCATGGAAGCGGAAGTGGATCATAGGGTGGGGGAGGGGGCGAAAATTTTGGGAGCCTTGAAAAATGTGTGGAAGTCGAGAACATTATCTCGGAAAGCAAAAATGGGTATGTTTGAAGGAATAGTGGTTCCAACAATGTTGTATGGTTGCGAGGCGTGGGCTATGGATAGAGATGTGCGCAGGAGGATGGATGTGCTGGAAATGAGATGTTTGAGGAAAATGTGTGGTGTGAGGTGGTTTGATCGAGTAAGTAACGTAAGGGTAAGAGAGATGTGTGGAAATAAAAAGAGCGTGGTTGAGAGAGCAGAAGAGGGTGTTTTGAAATGGTTTGGGCACATGGAGAGAATGAGTGAGGAAAGATTGACCAAGAGGATATATGTGTCGGAGGTGGAGGGAACGAGGAGAAGAGAGAGACCAAATTGGAGGTGGAAAGATGGAGTGAAAAAGATTTTGTGTGATCGGGGCCTGAACATGCAGGAGGGTGAAAGGAGGGCAAGGAATAGAGTGAATTGGAGCGATGTGGTATACAGGGGTTGACGTGCTGTCAGTGGATTGAATCAAGGCATGTGAAGCGTCTGGGGTAAACCATGGAAAGCTGTGTAGGTATGTATATTTGCGTGTGTAGACGTGTGTATGTACATGTGTATGGGGGGGGGGGGGTTGGGCCATTTCTTTCGACTGTTTCCTTGCGCGACCTCGCAAACGCGGGAGACAGCGACAAAGTATAAAAAAAAAAAAAAAAAAAAATTAACATGAATGAACCAGCGAGGCCAAGAAAGGCCACCGTGAGCGGAAGAGAAACTAAACAGGACATCATAAGGTAGGGTTGCTACTCTGAGCTCCTGGGTGACGTCATGAGAAGGGCGGGGTTCTAAATACACAAATTATCTGATCAATGATTGGTCAGTAAGTTCGAAGCCACACCTATCACATGACGTCATCAGGGTACTTCAACACACCAAATACTACCTTATGTTCTATTTGGACCGTCTTCCGCTCATAGTTGGATTGCAGCAGTAGACCGAGCTTATTAGTCAACATTCACATGAATAAAGCAACGAGGCCAAGAAAGGCCACCGTGACCGGAAGAGAAAACAAACAGGACCTCATAAGGTAGGGTTGCTACTCTGAGCTCTCGGGTGATGTCATGAGAAGGGCGGGGCTCTGAACGCACAAATTATCTGATCAATGATTGGTCGGTCAATCCCAAACCCCACCTATCAGACGACGTCGCCCGGCTACTTCAACGCAGTAACCCTACCTTATGTTTTCCTGTTTGGACCGTCTTCCGCTCAAAGTGCCCCGTTTATGTTTTACCATAAAGTGTCGTTTCAAATGAGCCAGCGACGCCTAAGCAAGGCCTCCGTGAGCGGAAGAGGAACCAAATAGCACAACATAAGGTAGGGTACTACGCTGTGCTATTAGGTGACGTCATGAGAAGGGAAGGGCTCCGAACCCACAAAATATTTGCCCAAAGATTTGGTCGGTCATGCCCAGGCCCCGACTATCAGATGACGTCAGCGGGTACTTCAAAGGAGCAACTCTTATGTTCTCCCGTTTGGACCGTCTTCCGCTCACAGTTGGGTTTCAGCAGTTGACCGAGTTTATTAAAGTCAACCAACATTCACATGAATGAGAAGACATCGAAGCCAAGAAAGGACACCGTGAGCGGAAGAGAAACCAAACAGGACATAATAAGGTAGGGTTGCTACTCTGAGCTCTCGGGTGACGTCATGAGGAAGGCAAATCTCTGTAATACACAAACTATCTGTCCAATGATTGGTTAAGCCCTGGCCCCACCTATCAGATGACGTCAGCTGGGTACTTCAACACAGCAACCCTATCTTATGTTTTCTTCCTTTTTGGACCGTCTTCCGCTCGAGTCGCATTTCAGCAGGATAAAGCCTTCGTCATTTCACATAAGCCAGCGAGGTCAAACAAGGCCACTGTGAGCGGAAGAGGAAGCAAACAGCACAACATAAGGTAGGGTTGTTACTCTGAGCTACTCGGGTGACGACATGAGAAGGGCGGGCTCTGAACCCACAAATTATCTGATCAATGATTGGTCGGTCAATCCCCATCCCCAACTATCAGATGACGTCATCCGGATACTTCACCACAGCAACCCTACCTTATGTTCTCTTTGGACCGTCTTCCGCTCAGAGCGCACTTTTTTTTACCATAAATGTCGTCATTCAAATGAGCCAGCAAGGCTAAGAAAGACCTCCGTCAGTGGTAGAGGAACCAAATAGCAGAACATAAGGAGGATTGCTGCCCTGAGCTACCGGGTGACGTCATGAGAAGGGCGGGGCTCTGAACCCACAAAATATCTGCCCAAAGATTTGGTCGGTCATGCATAGGTCCCGCCTATCAGATGACGTCCCCGGGTACTTCAAAGCAGCAACCCTATCTTATGTTCTCCTGTTTTGACCGTCTTCCGCTCAAAGTTGGGCTTCAGCAGTTGACCGTGTTTTTGTTTTCTTTTATCATAAAGAATTGTCATTTCGCATGAGCCAGCGAGGCCAAGAAAGGCTTAACTCCCAGGTGAAGTCATAAGGGCGTAGCTCTGTAATCCACAGACTATCTGTCCAATGATTGTGTATACCCAGGCCTCACCTATCAGATGACGTCACCCGGGTACTTCAACGCAGGAACCCTATCTTATGTTCTCTTGTTTCGACCGTCTTCCGCCGAGAGTCGCATTTCAGCAGTTGACCGAGCTTATTAATGAGTCAACATTCACATGAATGAGCCAGCGAAGCCAAGAAAGGCGACCGTGAGCGGAATAGAAACCAAACAGCACATCATAAGGTAGGGTTGCTACTCTGAGCTCCCGGGTGACGTCATGAGAAGGGCGGGGCTCTGAGCACACAAATTATCTGATCAATGTTTCGTCGGTAAGTTCCAAGCCCCACCTATAAGATGACGTCATCCGGTACATAAACACACAACCCTACCTTATGTTCTTTTTGGACCGTCTTCCGCCGAGAGTCGCATTTCAGCAGTTGACCGGGCTTATTAATGAGTCAACATTCACATGAATGAGCCAGCGAAGCCAAGAGAGGCCACCGTGAGCGGAATAGAAACCAAACATGACATCATAAGGTAGTGTTGCTTCTCTGAGCTCCCAAGTGATGTCATGAGAATGGCGGGGCTCTGAGCCCACAAATCATCTGATCAATGATTGGTCGGTCACTCCCAAGCCCCACCTATCACATGACGTCACCCCGATACTTCAACGAAGCAACCCTACCTTCTGTTCTCCTGTTTGGACCGTCATCCGCTCAGAGTGCCCCATTTTTTTTACCATAAAGTGTCGTCATTCAAATGAGCCTGCGAGGCCTAAGAAAGGCCTCCGTGAGCGGAAGAGGAACCATATAGCACAACATAAGGTAGGGTTGCTGCGCTGAGCTATCGGGTGACCTCATGAGAAAGGAGGGGCTCTGAACCCACAAAAATATTTGCCCAAAGATTTGGTCGGCCATGCCTAGGCCCCGCCTTTCAGATGACGTCACAGGGTACTTCAAAGCAGCAAGCCAATCTTATGTTCTCCTGTTTGGACCGTCTTCCGCTCAGAGTTGGTTACAGCAGTTGATCGAGCTTATTAAAGAGTCAACATTCACATAAATATGCCAGCGAGGCCAAGAAAAGCCACCGTTAGCGGAAGAGAAACCAAACAGCAACATAATAAGGTAGCGTTGATACACTGAGCTCTCGGTGACGTCATGAGGAGGGCGAATCTCTAATCCACAAACTATCTGTCCAATGATTGGTTAAGCCCAGGCCCCACCTATCAGATGACGTCAGCTGGGTACTTCAACACAGTAACCCTATCTTATGTTTTCCTTTTTGGACCGTCTTCCGCTCAGAGTCGCATTTCAGCAGGATAAAGCCGTCGTCATTTCACATAAGCCAGCGAGGTCAAACAAGGCCACCGTGAGCGGAAGAGGAAGCAAACAGCACAACATAAGGTAGGGTTGCTACTCTGAGGTAACCGGGTGACGACATGAGAAGCGCGGGGCTCTGAACCCACAAATTATCTGATCAATGATTGGTCGGTCAATCCCAATCCCCAAGTATCAGATGAGGTCCTCCGGATATTTCACCACATCAAGCCTACATTATGTTCTGTTTGGACCGCCTTCCGCCTTTTTACCATAAATGTCGACATTCCAATGAGCCAGCAAGGCTAAGAAAGACCTCAGTGATTGGAAGAGTAACCAAATAGCACAACATAAGGAAGGAATGCTGCGTTGAGCTACCGGGTGACGTCATGAGAAGGGCGGGGCTCTGAACCCACAAAATATCTGCCCAAAGATTTGGTCGGCCATGCCCAGGCCCCGCCTATCAGATGACGTCAGCTGGGTACTTCAAACCAGCAACCCTTCTTATGTTCTGTGTTGACCGTCTTCCGCTCAGAGTGTGGTTTCACCAATTGATCTTGTTTTTTTTTTCTTTTTTACCATAAAGAATTTTCATTTTGCATGAGCCAGCGAGGCCAAGAAAGGCCTCCGCGAGCGGAAGAGGAAGTAAACAGCAATCTGCTATTCTGAGTTGCCCGAGTAACGTCATGAGAAGGGCGGGATTTTGTACCTATAAACCATCTGACCAATGATTGGTCATGAACAAGCCCCACCTATCAGACGACGTCAGCCGGTAATCCAGAAACTATCTGTCCAATGATTGGTTATACCGAGGCTCCACCCATCAGATGAAGTCAGCCGGGTCCTTCAACACAGCAGCCCTATCTTATGTTCTCTTGTCCGTCTTCCGCTCAGTGTTTTTTTTTTCTACCATAAAGTGTCGACATTCAAATGAGCTAGTGAGGCTTAAGAAAGGCCTCCGTGAGCGGAAGAGTAACCAAATAGCACAACATAAGGTAGGGTTGCTGCACTGAGCTATCGGGTGACCTCATGAGAAGGGCGGGGCTCTGAACTCACAAAATATTTGCCCAAAGATTTGGTCGGTCATTCCCTGGCCCCGCCTATCAGATGACATCACCGGGTACTTCAAAGCAGCAACCCTATCTTATATATTCTGTTTGGACCGTCTTCCGCTAAGAGTTGTTTCAGCGGTTGATCGAGCTTATCTAAGAGTCAACATTCACATGAATGAGCCAGCGAGGCCAAGAAAGGCCACCGCGAGCGGAAGAGAAACCAAATAGCACATCATAAGGTAGGATTGCTTCTCTGAGTTCCCAGGTGACGTCATGAGAAGGGCGGAGTTCTATAATCCACAAACTATCTGTCCAATGATTGGTTATGCCCAGGCCCTGTCTATCAGATGACGTCAGCCGGGTACTTCAACACAGCAACCCTAGCTTACGTTTTCCTTTTTGGACCGTCTTCCGCTTAGAGTCGCATTTCAACAGGATAAAGCCGTCGTCATTTCAGATAAGCCAGCGAGGTCAAACAAGGCCACCGTGATCGGAAGAGGAAGCAAACAGCACAGCATAAGGTAGGGTTGCTACTCTGAGCTACCCGGGTGACCTCATGAGAAGGGCGGGGCTCTGAACCCACAAATTATCTGATCAATGATTGGTCGGTCAATCCCAATCCCCACCCATCAGATGACGTCAACCGGCTGCTTCAACGCAGCAAGCCTACCTTATGTTCTCCTGTTTGGACCGTCTTCTGCCCAGAGTCGCACTTCAGCAGTTGACCGAGCTTATTAAAGAGTCAACATTCGCATGAATGAGCCAGTGATGCCAAGAAAGGCCTCCGTGAGCGGAAGAGGAATCAAAGATCACAACATAAGGTAGGGCTGCTTCTCTGAGTTAACCGGATGACGTCATGAGAAGGGCGGGGTTTTGTATGTACAAACTATCTGCTCAATGATTGGTCGGTCATGCCAAAGCGCCACCTATCATATGACGTCATCCGGCCACTTCAACGCAGGAACCCTACCTTATTGTTCTGTTTGGACCGTCTTCCTCCCAGGGTCGCATTTCAGCAGTTGACCAAACTTATTAAAGAGTCAACATTAACATGAATGAGCCAGCGAGGCCAAGAAAGGCGACGTGAGCGGAAGAGAAACAGAACAGCACATCATAAGGTAGGGTTGCTACTCCGAGTTCCCGGGTGACGTCATGAGAAAGGCGGGGCTCTGAACACAGATTATCTGATCAATGTTTGATCGTAAGTTCCAAGCCACAATTATCAGATGACGTCATCGGGTACTTCAACACACCAACCCTACCTTATATTCTCCTATTTGGACCGTCTTCCGATCATAGTTGCATTGCAGCAGTTGACCGAGCTTATCAAAGAGTCAACATTCACATGAATGAACCAACGAGTCCAAGAAAGGCCAACGTGAGCGGAAGAGAAACCAAACAGGACATTTGTGCAATGATTGGTTACGGACAGGCCCCACCTATCAGATGACAGCAGCTGGGTACTTCAACACAGCAACCCTATCTTATGCTTTCTTCCTTTTTGGAACGTCTTCCGCTCAGAGTCGCATTTCAGCAGGATAAAGCCTTCGTCATTTCACATAAACCAGCGTGGTCAAACAAGGCCACTGTGAGCGGAAGAGGAAGCAAACAGCACAACATAAGGTAGGGTTGTTACTCTGGGCTACCCGGGTGACGACATGAGAAGGGTGGGGCTCTGAACCCACAAACTATCTGATCAATGATTGGTCTGTCAATCCCAATCCCCAACTATCAGATACTTCACCGCAGCAACCCTACCTTATTTTCTCCTGTTTGGACCGTCATCCGCTCAGAGTGCACTTTTTTACCATAAATGTCGTCATTCAAATGAGCCAGCAAGGCTAAGAAAGACCTCCGTGAGTGGAAGAGGAACCAAATAGCACCTAGGTGACGTCATGAGAAGGGCGGGGCTCCCAACCCACAAAATATCTTCCCAAAGATTTGGTCGATCATGCCTAGGCCCCGCCTATCAGATGACGTCCCCGGGTACTTCAAAGCAGCAACCCTATCTTATGTTCTCCTGTTTTGACCGTCTTCCGCTCAGAGTTGGGCTTCAGCAGTTGACCGTGTTTTTTGTTTTCTTTTATCATAAAGAATTGTCATTTCGCATGAGCCAGCGAGACCAAGAAACGCATCCGTGAGCGAAAGAGGAACAAACAGCACAACATAAGGTAAGGTTGCTACTCTGAGTTGCCCGAGTGACGTCATGAAAAGGGCGGGATTTTGTACTTATAAACCATCTGACCAATGATTGGTCATGTCCAAGCCCACCTATCAGACGACGTCACCCGGCTACTTCAACGACGAAACCCTACTTTATTTTCCTGTTTGAACCGTCTTCTGCCCAGACTACGCATTTCAGCAGTTGACCGAGCTTATTAATGAGTCAACATTCACATGAATGAGCCAGCGAGGCCAAAAAAGGCCACCGTGATCGGAAGAGAAACCAAACAGGACATCATAAGGTAGGGTCGCTACTCTGAGCTCCCGGGTGATGTCGTGAGAATGGCGGGGCTGTGAACCCACAAATCATCTGATCAATGATTGGTCGGTCAATCCCAAACCCCACCTATCACATGACGTCACTCCGATACTTCAACGAAGCAACCCTACCTTCTGTGCTCCTGTTTGGACCGTCATCCGCTCAGAGTGCCCCGTTTTTCTTACCATAAAGTGTCGTCATTCAAATGAGCCAGCGAGGCCTAAGAAAGGCCTCCGTGAGCGGAAGAGGAACAAAATAGCACAACATAAGGTAGGGTTGCTGCGCTGAGCTATCGGGTGACCTAGTGAGAAGGGCGGGGCTCTGAACCCACAAAATATTTGCCCAAAGATTTGGTCGGCCATGCCTAGGCCCCGCCTATCAGATGACGTCACAGGGTACTTCAAAGAAGCAAGCCAATCTTATGTTCTCCTGTTTGGACCGTCTTCCGCTCAGAGTTGGGTGTCAGCAGTTGATCGAGCTTATTAAAGAGTCAATATTCACATAAATATGCCAGCGAGGCCAAGAAAGACCACCGTTAGCGGAAGAGAAACCAAACAGCAACATCATAAGATAGGGTTGCTACTCTGAGCTCTCGGGTGACGTCATGAGGAGGGCGAATGTCTAATCCAAAAACTCTCTGTCCAATGATTGGTTAAGCCCAGGCCCCACCTATCAGATGACGTCAGCTGGGTACTTCAACACAGTAACCCTATCTTATGTTTTCCTTTTTGGACCGTCTTCCGCTCAGAGTCGCATTTCAGCAGGATAAAGCCGTCGTCATTTCACATAAACCAGCGAGGTCAAAAGAGGCCACCGTGAGCGGAAGAGGAAGCAAACAGCACAACATAAAGTAGGGTTGCGACTCTGGGGTAACCGGGTGATGTCATGAGAAGCGCGGGGCTCTGAACCCACAAATTATCTGATCAATGATTGGTCGGTCAATCCCAATCCCCAACTATCAGATGAGGTCCTCCGGATATTTCCCCGCAGCAACCCTACCTTATGTTCTCCTGTTTGGACCATCTTCCGCTAAGAGTGCCCATTTTTTTACCATAAATGTCGACATTCAAATGAGCCAGCAAGGCTAAGAAAGACCTCCCTGAGCGGAAGAGTAACCAAATAGCACAACATAAGGGAGGATTGCTGCGCTGAGCTACCGGGTGATGTCATGAGAAGGGCGGGGCTCCGAACCCACAAAATATCTGCCCAAGGATTTGGTCGGTCATGTCCAGGCACCGCCTATCAGATAACGTCACCGGGTACTTCAAAGTAGCAAACCTTTCTTATGTTCTCCTTTTTTGACCGTCTTACGCTCAGAACTGGGCTTCAGCAGTTGACCGTGTTTTTTAGTTTTCTTTTTTCATAAAGAATTGTCATTTCGCATGAACCAGCGAGGCCAATAAAAGGCCTCCATGAGTCGAGGAGGAACCAAACAGCACATCATAAGGTAGGGTTGCTACTCTGAGCTCCCGGGTGAGGTACGTCATGAGGGCGGGGCTCTGTAATCCACAAAGTATCTGTCCAATGATTGGTTATACACAGGCCCCGCCTATCAGATGACGTCAGCCGGGTACTTCAACACAGCAAACCTATCTTATGTTCTCCTGTTTGGACCGTCCTTCGCTCAGAGTCGCATTTCAGCAGGATAAAGCCGTTGTCATTTCACATAATCCAGTGAGGCCAAACAAGCGCGGTGCTCTAAACCCACAAATTATCTGATTGATGATTGGTCGGTAAGTCCCAAGCCCCACCTATCAGATGACGTCATCCGGGTACTTTAACAAACCCTCAACCCTATCTTATGTTCTGTTTGGACCGTCTTCTGCTCAGAGTCGCATTTCAGAAGTTGCCCGAGCTTTTTGTTATCATTATCATTACCATAAGGAGTCTTCTAGCCAGCGAGGCCAAGAAAGGCCTCCGTGAGCGGAAGAGGAATCAAACTGCACAACATAAGGTAGGGCTGCTACTCTAAGTTGCCCGAGTGACGTCATGAGAAGGGCGTGATTATGTACCTATAAACCATCTGAACAATGATTGGTCATGTCCAAGCCCCCCCGATCAGCCGGCTACTTCAACACACCAACCCTACCTTATGTTCTCCTGTTAAAACCGTCTTCCGCCCATAGTCGCATTTCAGCAGTTGAACTGAGCTTATTAAAGAGTCAACATTCACATGAATGTCCTAACGAGGCCAAGAAAGGTCACCGTGAGCGGAAGAGAAACCAAACAGCACATCATAAGGTAGGTTTGCTTCTCTGAGCTCCCGGGTGATGTCATGAGAATTGCGAGGCTCTGAACCCACAAATTATCTGATCAATGATTGGTCAATCCCAAACCCCACCTATCAGATGACGTCATCCGGGTACTCCAATGAAGCAACCCTACCTTATGTTCTCCTGTTTGGACCGTCTTCCGCTCAGAGTTAGGCTTCAGCAGTTGACCGTATTTTGGTTTTCTTTTCTCATAAAGAATTATATCATTTCTCATAAATCATCGAGGCCAAGAAAGACACCCGTGGGCGGAAGAGGAACCAAACAGCACAACATAAGGTAGGGTTGCTACTCTGTACTACCCTTGTGACGTCATGAGAAGGGCGGGACTCTGAACCCACAAGTTATCTGATCAATGATTGGTCGGTAAGTCACAAGCCCCAACTATCAGATGACGTCATCCGGGTAAATCAACGCAGCAACCCTATCTTATGTTCTCTTTGGACCGTCTTCTGCTCTGAGTCGCATTTCAGCAGTTTCCCCAGCTTTTTTTATTATCATTATTACCATAAGGAGTCTTCTAGCCAGCGAGGCCTAGAAAGGCCTCCGTGAGCGGAAGAGGAATCAAACAGCTCAATATAAGGTAGAGTTCCTTCTCTGAGTTACCAGGATGACGTCATGAGAAGGGCGTTTGGACCGTCTTCTGCTCAGAGTCGCATTTCAGAATTTGCCCGGACTTTTTTTTCATTATGATCATTACCATAAGTAGTCCTCTAGCCAGCGAGGCCAAGAAACCTGCGTGAGCGGAAGAGGAATCAAACAGCACAACTAGGTAGGGTTGTACTCTCAGTTGCCCGAGTGACGTTATGAGAAGGGCGGTATTTGTACCTATAAACCATCTGACCAATGATTGGTCATGTCCAAGCCCCACCTATCAGACGACGTCACCGGCTACTTAACGCAGCAACCTACCATATTTCTCCTGTTTGGACCGTCTTCCGCCCAAGTCGATTTAGCAGTGAATAGTCTTATCAAAAGTAGACAACATTCACATGAATGAGCCAGTGAGGCCAAGAAAGCCACCTCGAGGGAAGATGAAACCAAACAGACATCATAAGGTACGGGTTGTACTCTGAGTTCCCCGAGTGACGTCATGAGAAGGAGGGATTTTGTACCTATAAACCATTGACCAAAATGATTGGGCATGTCCAAGCCCACCTTTCCAGACGACGTCATCTGGCTACTTCAACGCCAACCCTATCATTATGTTTTCTTTTGGACCGTATTCCGCCACAGTCGCATTTCAGCTGTTGACTCGAGCTTATTAAAGCGTTAACATTCACATGAATAAACCAGCGAGGCCAAGAAAGGCACCGTCGAGGGAAGTGAAACCAAACAAGACATCATAAGGTAAGGGTTGCTACTCTGAGTTCCCGATGACGTCATGAGAAGGAAGGGATTGTAACCATAAACCATCTGACCAATATGATTGGTCCAATTCAAGCCCACTATCAATGACGTCATCGGTACTTCAACGCAGTACCCTATCTTATATTTCATTTTTGGGACCGTCTTCCGCCTAGTCGCATTTGCAGCAGTTGACCGAGCTTATTAAAGCATTGACATTCACATGAATAAGCCAACGAGGCCAAGAAAGTGACGTGAGGGAAAGAGAAACCAAACACGACATCGTAAGGTAGGGTTGCTACTCTGAGTTCCCGGATGACGTCATGAAAGAGCTGGGCTCTGAACACACAAATTATCTGATCAATGATTGGTCCGTAAATTTCAAGCCCCCCTATCAATGACGTCGTCCGGGTACTTCAACACACCAATCCTACCTTATATTCTCCTTTTTGGGCCGTCTTCCGCCCATAGTCGCATTGCAGCAGTTGACCGAGCTTATTAAAGATTCGACATTCACATGAATGAGCCAACGAGGCCAAGAAAGGCCACCGTGAGCGGAAGAGAAACCAAACAGCACATCATAAGGTAGGGTTGCTTCTCTGAGCTCACGGGTGATGTCATGAGAAGAGCGGGACTCTGAACCCACAAATTATCTGATGAATGATTGGTCGGTACATTTATTATCAGCTTTCTTCTTTTACACACTTTACCAAACTCAGTCAAAAGCTTCTGCAGTTTCTCACACGAATCAGCCACATGCGCTGTATCATCACCCAACAACAAGCTCTCTCATCCCCAACAGACTGCATACTTGCCCCTCTTTCCAAAACTCTTGCATTCACCTCCCTAACAACCCCATCCATAAATAAATTAAAGAACCATGAAGACATCACACACCCCTGCCGCAAATTAACATTCACTGAGAATCCATCACTTTCCTCTCTTCCTAGACGTACACATGCCTTACATTCTCGATAAAAACTTTTCACTGCATCTAACAACTTGCCTCCCACACCATGTATTCTTAATACCTTCCACAGAGTGTCTCTATCAACTCTATCATATGCCTTCTCTAGATCCGTAAATGCTACATACAAATGCATTTATTTTTCTAATTATTTCTCACATACATCCTTCAAAGGAAATCCTGATCCACATATCCTCTACCACTTCTGAAACCACACTGCTTTTCCACAATCTGATGCTCTGCACATGCCTTCATCCTCTCAATCAATACCCTCCTATATAATTTCCCAGGAATACTATACAAACTTATACCTAGTAATTTGGGCACTCACTTTTATCCCCATTGCCTTTCTACAATGGCACTATGCAAGCATTCCATCAATCCTCAGGCATCTCACCATGAGTCATACATACATTAAATAACCTTACCAACCAATCAACAATACAGTCACTCCCTTGTTTAATAAATTCCACTGCAATACCATCCAAACCCGCTGCCTTGCCGGCTTTCATCTTCCGCAAAGCGTTTTGTACCTCTTCTCTGTTTTCCAAATCATTCTCCTTAACTTTCTCACTTTGCAAACCACCTCGACCAAAACACCCTATATCTGCCACTCTATCATCAAACACATTCAAAAACCTTCAAAATACTCACTCCATCTCCTCACGTCACCACTACTTGTTATCACCTCCCCATTAGCCCCCTTCACTGAAGTTCCCATTACTTCCCTTGTCTTACGCACTTTATTTACCTCCTTCCAAAACATCTTTTTATTCTCCCTAAAATTGAATGATACTCTCTCACCCCAACTCTCATTTGCCCTCTTTTCCACCTCTTCCACCTTTCTTTTGACCTCCTCCCTCTTTCTTTTATACATCTCCCACTCATTTGCATTATTTCCCTGCAAAAATCGTCCAAAAGCTTCTCTCTTCTCTTTCACTAATGATCTTACTTCATCCCATCACTCAATACACTTTCTAATCTGCTCACCTCCCGCAATTCTCATGCCACAAGCATCTTTTGTGCAAGCCATCAATGCTTCCCTAAATACATCCCATTCCTCCCTCACTCCCCCTAGGTCCTTTTTTCTCACCTTTTTCCATTCTGTACTCAGTCTCTCCTGGTACTTCCTCACACAAGTCTCCTTCCCAAGCTAACTTTCTCTCACCACTCTCTTCACCATCCTCTCATTCAACATTTTCTCTTCTCAACATTCTCTCTTCTTTTCTGAAAACCTCTACAAATCTTCACCTTCGCCTCCACAAAATAATGATCAGACATCCCTGCGTTTGCACCTCTCAGCACATTAACATCCAAAAGTCTCTCTTTCGCGTGCCTATCAATTAACACGTAACCCAGTAACACTCTGGCCATCTCTCCTCCTTACATACGTATACTTATGTATATCTCTCTTTCTAATCCAGGTATTCCTAATCAACAGTCCTTTTTCAGAACATAAATCTACAAGCTCTTCATCATTTCCATTTCCAACACTGCATACAGCATGTACACCAATTATTCCCTCAACTGCCACATTACTCAACTTTGCATTCAAATCAAGCATCACTATAACCCGGTTTCGTGCATCAAAATTACTAACACACTCACTCAGATGCTCCCAAAACACTTCCCTCTCATGATCTTTCTTCTCATGCCCAGGTGCATATGCACCAATATCACCCATCTCTCTCCATCCACTTGCAGTTTTACCATACCAATCTAGAGTTTACTTTCTTACACTCTATGACATTTTCGTTTCACTCAGAGCCAAAACATTGGAGTTCCTTTCCTCAAACATGCTATCTATCTCTCCTTTTTCCTTATCTTCGTTATATCCACACACATTTAAACACCCCAATCTGAGCCTTCGAGGAGGATGAGCACTTCCCGAGTTATAATAAAAGGAGGGGAGGGTTTCTAGACCCCCGCTCCCATTACCTTTAGTCGCCTTCTTCGACACATGAATAATGCGTGGGACGTATTCTTTGTCCCCTATCCCCTATATATATATATATATAATATATATATATTATATATATAATATATATATATATATATAATAATATATATATATATATAATATATATATATATATATAATATAATATATATATATATATATTATATTATATAAAGTAAATGTGTATATTTATATATAGATTTTCATTTATTTTTGCTTTGTCGCTCTCTCCCGCATTAGCAAGGTAGCGCAAGGAAACAGAAGAAAGAATGGCCCAACCCGCCCACATACACATGGATATGCATACACGTCCACACACGCAAATATACATACCTATACATCTCAATGTACATATATATACACACACACAGACATATACATATCTACACATGTACATAATTCATACTGTCTGCCTTTATTTGTTCCCATCGCCATCTCGCCACACATGGAATAACAACCCCCTCCCCCTCATGTGTGCAAGGTAGAGCTAGGAAAAGACACCAAAGGCCCCATTCGTTCATACTCAGTCTCTAGATGTCATGTAATAATGCACCGAAACCACAGCTCCCTTTCCACATCCAGGCCCCACACAACTTTCCATGGTTTGCCCCAGACGCTTCACATGCCCTGGTTCAATCCATTGACAGCACGTCGACACCGGTATACAACATCCTTCCAATTTACTCTATTCCTTGCACGCCTTTCACCCTCCTGCATGTTCAGGCCCCGATCACTCAAAATCTTTTTCACTCCATCTTTCCATCTAAAATTTGGTCTCCCACTTCTCCTCGTTCCCTCCACCTCTGACACATTTATCCTCTTTGTCAATCTTTCCTCACTCATTCTCTCCATGTGACCAAACCATTTCAAAACACCCTCTTCTGCTCTGTCAACCACACTCTTTTTATTTACACACATCTCTCTTACCCTTACATTACTTACTCGATCAAACCACCTCACACCATATATTCTCCTCAAACATGTCATTTCCAGCACATCCACCCTCCTGCGCACAACTCTATCCATAGCCCACGCCTCGCAACTATACAACATTGTTGGAACCACTATTCTTTCAAACATACCCATTTTTGCTTTCCGAGATAATGTTCTCGACTTCCAACATTCTTCAAGGCTACCAGAATTTTCGCCCCCTCCCCCACCCTATGATTCACTTCCGCTTCCATGGTTCCATCCACTGCCAGATCCACTCCCAGATATCTAAAACACTTTACTTCCTCCAGTTTTTCTCCACTCAAACTTACCTCCCAATTGACTTGACCCTCAACCCTACTGTACCTAATAACCACGCTCCTATTCACATTTACTCTTAACTTTCTTCCTTCATACACTTTACCAAGCTCAGTCACCAGCCTCTGCAGTTTCTTACATGAATCAGCCACCAGCGCTGTATCATCAGCGAACAACAACTGACTCCTTGCCAAGCTCTCTCATCCACAACAGACTGCATACTTGCCCCTCTTTCCAAAATTCTTGCATTCACCTCCCTAACAACCCATCCATAAACAAATTAAACAACCATGGAGACATCACACACCCCTGCCGAAAACCTACATTCATGAGAACCAATCTTTCCTCTCTTCCTACACGTACACATGCCTTATATCCTGATAAAAACTTTTCACCGCTTCTAACAACTTGCCTCCCGCACCATATATTCTTAATACCTTCCACAGAGCATCTCTATCAACTCTATCTATGCCTTCTCCAGATCCATAAATTCTACATACAAATCCATTTGTTTTTCTAAGTATTTCTCACATACATTCTTCAAAGCAAACACCTGATCCACACATCCTCTACCACTTCTGAAACCACACTGCTCTTCCCCAATTTGATGCTCTGTACATGCCTTCACCCTCTCAATCAATACCCTCCCATATAATTTACCAGGAATACTCAATAAGCTTATACCTCTGTAATTTGCGCACTCACTCTTATCCCCTTTGCCTTTGTACAATGGCACTATGCAAGCATTCCGCCAATCCTCAGGCACCTCACCATGAATCATACATACATTAAATAATCTTACCAACCAGTCAACAATACAGTCACCCCCTTTTTAAATAAATTCCACTGCAATACCATCCAAACCTGCTGCCTTGCCGGCTTTCATCTTCCTTAAAGCTTTTACTACCTCTTCTCTATTTACCAAATCATTTTCCCTAACCCTCTCACTTTGCACACCACCTCGACCAAAACACCCTATATCTGCCACTGTACTCTCCTAAGATCTTGTTTAATGGTATTGGATTACTAGCAATCGAATAGTCGTTTCCCTGTTGGGGGCGATCATAGCCTCGTAGTTAGCGTTCCCAGCTACCACGCAAATGGTACAGGGTTCGAATCTTTGCATATATGTATATATATATTATCATGTACTCTCCTATCATCTTGTTTGAATTTAAAATCTTATATTATTTTGTCCTCCATGCTACGCGCCACTGCCTCTCTGCCTCGTTGGAACCAGATCGTTCTGCGTTCATTCAAGTCCTTGTTGCTTCGTCTCACTTTGACTGAGACAAGCCGGGCTTCATACCCACTCCTTATATATCAGTGCCGACGCCTTCCACGGCAGTCCCAACCCAGACGGCATCCTGAGGTGTAGTGGCTCTTCCCCGAGGTGTGGTGGTATGGTAGGGGAGCGTAACGTTTTTTGTATATAACTTAAGCTGCCTTTGTGGTTAAATGCACTTATGGTTGTATTAACATAGTTTTATGTTGTGTGCTGGGAAATTGCTTTTTCATTTGATTCGTGGTTAATTAGTTATTACACTTGCTGTTATTTGTATGTTTGATTAATAATTTTTCACAATCATTTCACAATTTTTCACAATCATTTATGACGAGTCTTCTCCTCGCACTATAAGCTAGACAACAGTGCTCTATATCGACCATCACCTTCATCACTGTGAGAGCTAGATTCGTTATGATATATATTATATATATATTTATTATATATATATATATATATATATATATATATATATATATATATATATATACTATCCGTGGGGATAGGGGAGAAAGAATACTTCCCACGTATTCCCTGCGTGTCGTAAAAGGCGACTAAAAGGGAAGGTAGCGGGGGGCTGGGAATCTTCCCCTCTCATTTTTTTTTCCCAAAGGAAGGAAAATAATCAACTTGGAATGTTCTTGTTCCTTAGCAATATATTTATACTACCCAAATTGGTCTTATAGTGAAGTTACTTTCTCTATTGATGATAGCATATAGTGATAAAGTGAGTAGGAGATGGAGTATTTTGAAGGTTTCTTCAATGTACTTGATGATACAGAGTGCCAGATGCAGGGTCTTTAGGTTCGGTTGGTGTGCCAAGTGACATAGTCAGGGAGAGAGTGCTTTGGTGAAAGAGAAGGCGATGAAAGCCTTGCGAAAGATGAAATTCGGCAAGGCGGCGGTTGAAGATAATGGTGTATTACACCTAAGGGTATAATGCAGATAACTGTATTACAGATATGGATATAGTGAAGATAATGGTGTATTAAAGCCGAGGGTATAGTGAGTGAAGATAACAGTGCATTTGATATAAGGGTATAGTGAAGACAACAAATGTATCAGAGCTATGGGCATACTGAAGATAACGGTGTATTAGAGCTACGCGTACAGCTGAAGCCTTGTCCGCGGCCTAGCCTTCAGCTGCAGCCTTGGCTTCGACGGCAACCTTGACTTCAGCGGCAGCCTTGGTTTCAGCAGCAGGCTTGGTTGTCTGCCGCAGCCCTTGCTTCAGCGGCAGCCTTCACTTCAACTGTAGCCTTGGCTTCGGATGCAGCCTTTGCTTCAGCGGCAGCCTTGGCTTGAGCAGCAGCTCTGGTTTCAGCTGCAGCCTTGGCTTCGAGGGCAGCGTTGGCTTCGTCGGCAGCTCTGGCTACGGCGGCAGACCTGGCTTCAGCGGCAGCTTATTATTATGAATCATTTTGGTCATGATCCTGGGTCATGATCCCGGGTCATCACCAGCATAACGTCTTTCTTGAGAGCCGATGAGACTTGTTCTTATGACCAGACTTTTTCTTCTTATCTGGTTGGGTAATGGTACTATCGGGTCGGGGAGTCATGCATACCAGTACGGGAGACTTGCGCCTACGCCTACGTTTCTTGACCAGACGTACGTTAGCCGGTACGGTAGTCTTACTAGGTCCGGTAGTCGTACTAGGTCCGGTAGTCGTACTAGGTCCCGGAATCGTACTAGGTCCGGTAGTCGTACTAGGTCCGGTAGTCTTACCCTTACGCTGCCCTCTGACTTTGTTAAGCTGACGTCCGGTAGTACTGGACTCGGGTACGGTAGTGTCACCCTGATGGTCAGCAACCTCGCCCTCGGATACGGAAAAAATGATTTCGGGTGAGGTATTCGTGCTAAGTGGGGTAGTCTTGCCGTTGCGCTGCCGTTTGCCTTTGTGCGGAGCTAATGTGTAGGTTTCATATTATTAAGTTAGACGCATAGCCTTGGCTTAGAAGGCCACCTTGGCTTCGGCGACAGACTTGGCTTCAGCTGCAGCCTTGGCTTCGAGGGCAGCGTTGGCTTCGGCGGCAGCTCTGGCTACGGCGGCAAACCTGGCTTCTGCGGCAGCAATGGCTACGTTGGCAAACCTCCCTTCAGCGGCAAACTAGGCTTCGGCAGCGGCTTTGGCTTCAGCAGCAGCCTTTGCTTCACGGCCACCTTGGCTTCGGCGGCAGCCTTGGCTTCAGTGCAGACTTGGCATCAGCTGCAGCCTTGGCTTCCACGGCAGCGTTGGCTTCGGCGGCAGCTCTGGCTACGGCGGCAAACCTGGCTTCGGCGGCAGCAATGGCTACGGTGGTAAACCTGGCTTCGGCGGCCGCCTTGGCTTCAGCGGCAGCATTGGCTTCAGCAGCAGCCTTGGCTTCGGTGGCAGCCCTTGCTTCGACGGCAGCCCTGGCTTCGGCGGCAGCCCTGGCTTCAGCGGCAGCCTTGCCTTCGAAGGCAGCGTTGGCATCTGAGGCAGCCCTGGCTACGGCGGCAAACCTGGCTTCGGCAGCAGCAATGGCTTCGGCGGCAGCCTTGGCATCAGCAGCAGCCTTGGCTTCAGCAGCAGCCTTGGCTTCAGCAGCGGCCTTGGCTTCGGCGGTAGCCTTGGCTTCAGCTGCAGCCTTGGCTTCAGCTGCAGCCTTGGCTTCGAGGGCAGCGTTGGCTTCGGCGGCAGCTCTGGCTACAGCGGCAAAACCTAGCTTCTGCGGCAGCAATGACTACGTTGGCAAACCTCCCTTCAGCGGCAAACTAGGCTTCGGCGGCGGCTTTGGCTTCAGCAGCAGCCTTTGCTTCAACGGCCACCTTGGCTTCGGCGGCAGCCTTGGCTTCAGCTGCAGACTTGGCATCAGCTGCAGCCTTGGCTTCCACGGCAGCGTTGGCTTCGGCGGCAGCTCTGGCTACGGCGGCAAACCTGGCTTCGGCGGCAGCAATGGCTACGGTGGTAAACCTGGCTTCGGCGGCCGCCTTGGCTTCAGCGGCAGCATTGGCTTCAGCAGCAGCCTTGGCTTCGGTGGCAGCCCTTGCTTCGACGGCAGCCCTGGCTTCGGCGGCAGCCTTGGCTTCAGCGGCAGCATTGGCTTCGCAGCAGCCTGGGCTTCGGTGGAGCCTGCTTCGAGGCAGCCTGGCTTCGGCGGCAGCCTGCTTCAGCGGCAGCCTTGCCTTCGAAGGCAACGTTGGCAACTTAGGCAGCCTGGCTACGCGGCAAACTGGCTTCGGCAGCAGCAATGGCTTCGGCGGCAGCTTGGCATCAGCAGCAGCCTTGGCTTCAGCAGCAGCCTTGGCTTCAGCAGCGGCCTTGGCTTCGGCGGTAGCCTTGGCTTCAGCTGCAGCCTTGGCTTCAGCTGCAGCCTTGGCTTCGAGGGCAGCGTTGGCTTCGGCGGCAGCTCTGGCTACGGCGGCAAACCTGGCTTCTGCGGCAGCAATGGCTACGTTGGCAAACCTCCCTTCAGCGGCAAACTAGGCTTCGGCGGCGGCTTTGGCTTCAGCAGCAGCCTTTGCTTCAACGGCCACCTTGGCTTCTGCGGCAGCCTTGGCTTCAGCTGCAGACTTGGCATCAGCTGCAGCCTTGGCTTCCACGGCAGCGTTGGCTTCGGCGGCAGCTCTGGCTACGGCGGCAAACCTGGCTTCGGCGGCAGCAATGGCTACGGTGGTAAACCTGGCTTCGGCGGCCGCCTTGGCTTCAGCGGCAGCATTGGCTTCAGCAGCAGCCTTGGCTTCGGTGGCAGCCCTTGCTTCGACGGCAGCCCTGGCTTCGGCGGCAGCCCTCGCTTCAGCGGCAGCCTTGCCTTCGAAGGCAGCGTTGGCATCTGAGGCAGCCCTGGCTACGGCGGCAAACCTGGCTTCGGCAGCAGCAATGGCTTCGGCGGCAGCCTTGGCATCAGCAGCAGCCTTGGCTTCAGCAGTAGCCTTGGCTTCAGCAGCGGCCTTGACTTCGGCGGTAGCCTTAGCTTTAACTGCAGCCTTGGCTTCAGCTGCAGCCTTGGCTTCGAGGGCAGCGTTGGCTTCTGCGGCAGCTCTGGCTACGGCGGCAAACCTGGCTTCTGCGGCAGCAATGGCTACGTTGGCAAACCTCCCTTCAGTGGCAAATTTGGCTTCGTCGGCGGCTTTGGCTTCATCTGCAGCCTTGGCTTCAGCAGCAGCCTTGGCTTCGACGGCCACCTTGGCTTCGGCGGCAGTCTTGGCTTCAGCTGCAGCCTTGGCTTCTACGGCAGCGTTGGCTTCGGCGGCAGCTCTGGCTACGGCGGCAAACCTGGCTTCGGCGGCAGCAATGGCTACGGCGGCAACCTGGCTTCAGCGGCAGCCTTGGCTTCGGCAGCATCCTTGGCATCGGCAGTAGCCTTTGCTTCAGCAGCAGCCTTGGATTCAAGAGCAGCCTTGGCCTTCCCCGCGCTCTTACCCTTCCCGACGGCCTTGCCCTTCCCGTCTCCTAAAGCCCTTGTCCTGGCCTCTTCTCGGCTGCTTTAACCTGGGCCCTTATAATGACATATGCCAGAAAAAATATTAGTTCCCGAAGCGTCTTCAGCAATATCGTTACGACGGGAACGTGTCTCCTCAGAACGCCTCTCAAAAGAATGAGGTAGCTAGGGCGCTCCGGTGTTGTAATGGCCTCATTGATGAGGTTAACTATGTTCTTTACTGTAAAGAACACACTCAAGAATTGTCTTAAAACGGGCATTTCACTCTGGCCAGTATCTACTGGCAGTAGGACCAATGGTTCAGGCTCAAACACTCCCAAAAGAGGTATTGTGACGGAATTCATCTATCTGTTTCGCTCTTGAAGGAAAATCACCAGTCTCTCTTCTCCATCTTCACCAGATTGTTGAGTAGTTCCATGAACACTGCTATGACTACACCAGCCACTGCCAGCAACACCATCTTTTTGAACATGATTGACACACCTTATTTGAAATTGAGATGTATCTCACATCTTATTCTACTTTAATATCTCACATGATGACAACAAAAAAATAATCAACTTGGAATGTTCTTCTTCCTTAGCAATATATGTATATACCCAAATTGGTCTTATAGTTAAGTTACTTTCTCTATTGATGATAGGAGATAGTGATAAATTGAGTAGGAGATGAAGTATTTTGAAGGTTTCTTTAATGTACTTGATGATACAGAGTGCCAGAAGCAGGATCTTTTGGTTCGGCTGGTGTGCCAAGTGACATAGTCAGGGAGAGTGCTTTGGTGAAAAGAGAAGGTGATGAAAGCCTTGCGAAAGATGAAATTCGTCAAGGCGACGGGTGAAGATAATGATGTATTACACCTAAGGGTATAATGAAGATAACTGTTTTCCAGATATGGATATAGTGAAGATAATGGTATATTAAAGCCGAGGTATAGTGAATGAAGATAACAGTGTATTTGATATAAGGGTATAGTGAAGACACCAATGTATCAGAGCTATGGGCATATTGAAGATAACGGTGTATTAGAGCTAAGGGTATAGTGAATATAATGCGGTATCAAAGCTAAGGGTATCATGAAGATAACGGTATATTAGACCAAAGTGTATAGTGAAGATAATAGTGTATTACAGCTAAGGGTATAGTGAAGATAACTGTGTACTACAGCTAAGGGTATAGTGAAGATATTGTTGTATTAAAGCTAAGGGTATAGTGAGTGAAGATAACAGTGTATTAGAGCTAAGGGTATTGTGAATATAATGCGATGTTAAAGCTAAGGGTATAGTGAAGATAACGGTGTACTAGAGCTAAGGGTATAGTGAAGATGAGGGTGTGTATTAAAGCTATGGGAATCGTGAAGATAACAGTACATTTGAGGTAAGTGTATAGTGAAGATAAGCGTCTATTAGAGATAAGATTATAGTGAAGATATCAGTGCATTAGAGCTAAGGGTATGGTGAAGATAATGGTTTACTAGAGGTAAAGGTATATAGTGTGCTTAGGCCAACATCATCTGTTCGTTCCTTTAGATGACGATGATAAAGATGATGACAGCAGGATCTTAGAACACTTACATGAATCCAACTGTGAGCATGATAAGGACCACCTAAAGTCTCTCGTCTTAGGCAGGAACTATGTGGCCGACCACTTCATCAATGAATCTTCCTTTCCACATCCAAACCCCACAGAACTTTCCATGGTTTACCGCACACGCTTCACATGCCCTGGTTAAATCCATTGACAGCACGTCGACCCCGGTATACCACATCGATTCAATTCACTCTATTCCTTCCACGCCTTTCACCCGCCTGCATGTTCAGGACCCGATCATTAAAAATCTTTTTCCCTCCACCTTTCCATCTCCAATTTGCTCTCTCATTTCTCCTCATTCCCTCCACCTCTGACACATATATCCTCTTGGTCAATCTTTCGTCACTCATTCTCTCCATGTGACCAAACCATTTCAAAACACCCTCTTCTGCTCTCTCAAGCACACTCTTTTTATTATCACACAACTCTCTTACCCTGTTATTACTTACTCGATCAAACCACCTCACACCACATATTGTCCTCAGACATCTCATTTCCAGCATATCCACCCTCCTCTGAACAACTCTCTCTATAGCCCACGTCTCGCAACCATATAACATTGTTGGAACAACTATTCCTTTAAACATACCCATTTTTACTTTCCGAGATAATGTTCTCGATTTCCACACATTCTTCAACGCTCCCAGAACTTTTGCGCCACCTTTCAGATGACGTCATCCGGGTACTTTAACACACCAACCCTACCTTATGTTCTCCTTTTTGGACCGTCTTCCGCCTATAGTCGCATTGCAGCAGTCGAACGAGCCTATTTAAAGAGTCGACATTCACATGAATGAGCCAACGAGGCCAAGAAAGGCCACCGTGAGCGGAAGAGAAACCAAAGAGCACATCATAAGGTGGGGTTGCTTCTCTGACCTCCCGGATGATGTTATGAGAAGGGCGGGGCTCTGAACCCACAAATTATCTGATGAATGATTGGTCGGTCAATCCCAAACCCCACCTGTCAGCTGATGTCAGCCGTCTACTTCAACGCAGCAACCCTAACTTATGTTCTCCTCTTTGGACCGTCTTCGGCCCAGATTCGAATTTCAGCAGTTGACCGAGCTTATCAAAGAGTCAAAATTCACATTAATGAGTCGGTGAGGCCAAGAAAGGCCTCCGTGATCGGAAGAGGAATCAAACAGCAGAACATAAGGTAGGGTTGCTTGTCTGAGTTATCCGGATGACGTCATGGGAAGGGCGGGGTTTTGTATATACAGACAATCTGATCAATGATTGGTCGGTCATGCCCAAGCGCCACCTATCATATGACGCCATCCAGGTACTTCATACAGCAACCCTACCTTATGTTCTGTTTGGAACGTCTTCTGCAAAGAGTCGCATTTCAGCATTTCCCTGAGTTTTTATTTTCTTTATTATCATTACCATAAGGAGTCTTCTAGCCAGGAAGTTTAAGAAAGGCGTCCGTGAGCGGGAGGAATCAAACAGCAAACATAAGGTATTGATGTCTTGTTTGGTTTAACTTCCGCTCGAGGTGGCATTTCTTGGCCTCACTGGCTCATTCATGTGAATGTTGTCTACTCTTTGATAAGCTCGATCAACTGCTGAAATGCGACTCTGGGCGGAAGACGGTCCAAACAGGAGAACATATGGTAGGGTTGCTGCGTTAAAGTAGCCGGATGACGTCGTCTGATAGGTGGGGCTTGGACATGACCAATCTTTGGTCAGAAGGTCTATACCTACAAAATCCCGCCCTTCTCATGACGTCACTCGGGCAACTGAGAGTATCCCCCCTACCTTTTGATGTCCTGTTTGGTTTCTTTTCCCCTCACGTCGTGTTTCTTTGCCTCGCTGGCTCATTCATGTGAATGTTGACTCTTTCTATATATAATGAATATGCTCGGTCACCTGCTTAAATACGACTCTGGGCGGAAGACGGTCCAAATAGGAGAATATAAGGTACGGTTGCTGCGTTGAAGTAGCCGGTTGACGTCGTCTGATAGGTGGGGCTTGGACATGACCAATCATTGGTCAGATGGTTTATAGGTACAAAATACCGCCCTTCTCATAACGTCACTCGGGCAACTGAGAGTATCAACCCTACCTAAGTTGTGCTGTTTGATTCCTCTTCCGCTCACGGAGGTTTTCTTGGCCTCGCTGGCTAGAGGACTACTTATGGTAATGATCATAATGAAAAAAAAGCGGGCAAATTCTGAAATGCGACTCTGAGCAGAAGACGGTCCAAACAGAGCAAAAGATAGACATGGGTTGTTGAAGTAACCGGATGACGTCATTTGATAGGTGGGGCTTGGGACTTACCGACCAATCATTGATCAGATAATTTGTGGGGTCAGAGCCCCGCCCTTCTCATGACGTTACCCGGTTAGCTCAGAGTAGCAATCCTACCTTATGTTGTGCTGTTGTGTTCCTCTTCCGACCAATCATTGATCAGAGAAATTGTGGTTCAGAGCCCCGCCCTTCTAATGACGTCGCCCGGGTACCTCAGAGTAGCAGCCTTACCTTATGCTGTTTGCTTCCTCCTCCGCCCACGGTGGCCTTGTTTGACCTCGCTGGCTTATGTGAAATGACGACGGCTTTATCCTGCTGAAGTGCGACTCTGAACGGAAGACGGTCCAAAAGGGAAATTATAAGAGAGGGTTTGCTGGGTTGAAGTACCCGGCTGACGTCATCTGATAGGCGGGGCCTGGGCATAACCAATCATTGGACAGATAGATAGTTTATCGATTATAGAGCTCCGCCCTCCTCATGACATCACTCTGGAGCTGAGAGTAGCAACCGTACCTTATCAGGTGCTGTTTGGTTCTCTTCCGCTCACGGTGGCTTTTGTTGGCCTCGCTGGCTCATTCATGTGAATGATCACTCTTTAATAAGCTCGATCAACTGCAGAAACCCAACTCTGAGAGGAAGACGGTCCAAACAGGAGAACATAACATAGGGTTGCTGCTTTGAAGTAGCCGGCTGACGTCATCTAATAGGTGGGGTTTGGGAATGACCGACCAATCATTGATCAGATAATTTATAGGTTCAGAGCCACGTCCTTCTCACGACATCACCCGGGAGCTCAGAGAAGCAACCCTACCTTATGATGTGCTGTTTGGTTTCTCTTCCGCTAACGGTGTCCTTTCTTGGGCTCGTTGGCTCATTCATGTGAATGTCGGCTCTTTAATAAGCTCGGTCAACTGCGGCAATGCGACTATGGGCGGAGGACGGTCCAAAAATGAAAACAAAGGTAGGGTTGGTGTGTTGAAGTACCCGGATGACGTCATCTGATAGGTGGTGCTTGGAACTTACCGACCAATCATTGATCAGATAATCTGTGTGTTCAGAGCCACGCTCTTCACGTGACGTTTCCCGGGAGCTCAGAGTAGCAACCCTACCTTATGATGTCCTGTTTGGTTTCTTTTCCACTCACGTCGCCTTTCTTGGTCTCGCTGGCTCATTCATGTGAATGAAATACGATTCTGGGCGGAAGACGGTCCAAATAGGAGAAAATAAGGTAGGGGTGCTGCGTTAAAGTAGCCGCATGACTTCGACTGATAGGTGGGGCTTGGACATGACCAATCATTGGTCAGATGGTTTATAGGTACAAAATACCGCCCTTCTCATAACGTCACTCGGGCAACTGAGAGTATCAACCCTACCTAAGTTGTGCTGTTTGATTCCTCTTCCTCTCACGGAGGCCCTTCTTGGCCTCGCTGGCTAGAAGACTACTTATGGTAATAATCATGGTAAAAAAAAAGTTCGGGCAAATTCTGAAATGCGACTCTGAGCAGAAGACGGTCCAAACATAACATAAGATAGACATGGGTTGTTGAAGTACCCGCATGACGTCATTCAATAGGCTTGGGACTTACCGACCAATCATTGATCAGATAGTTTGTGGGTTCAGAGCCCCGCCCTTCTCATGACGTTAACCGGTTAGCTCACAGTAGCAACCCTACCTTATGTTGTGCTGTTTTGTTCCTCTTCCGCTCACGGTGGCCTTGTTTGCCCTTGTTTGCTCACTGGCTCATTCATGTGAATGTTGACTCTTTGATAAGCTGAGTGAACTGCTGAAATGCGACTCTGAGCGGAAGACGGTCCAAACAGGAGAAGATAAGATAAAGTTGTTGCGTTGAAGTAGTCCGCTGACGTCATCTGATAGGTGGGGTTTGGGATTGACCGACCAATCATTCATTGATCAGATAATTTGTGGGTTCAGAGACCCGCCCTTCCTAGGACATCACCCGGGAGCTCAGAGAAGCAACCCTACCTTATGATATGCTGTTTGGTTTCTCTTCTGCTTACGGTGGCCTTTCTTGGCCTCCTTGGGTCATTCATGTGATTGTCCACTCTTTAATAAGCTCGGTCAACTGCTGCAATGCGACTGTGGGCGGAAGACGGTCCAAAAAGGAGAACATAAGTTAGATTTGGTGTGTTGAAGTACCCGGATGACGTCGTCTTACAGGTGGGGCTTGGAACTTACCGACCAATCATTGATCAGATAATTTGTGTGTTCAGAGCCCCGCTCTTCTCATGACGTCACCCGGGAGCTCAGAGTAGCAACCCTACCTTATGATGTCCTGTTTGGTTTCTCTTCCCCTCAGGTCACCTTTCTTGGCCTCACTCTCTCATTCATGTGAATGTTGTTGACTCTTTAATAAGCTCGGTCAACTGCTGAAATGCGACTCTGAGCGGAAGACGGACCAAATAGGAGAATATACGTTAGGGTTGCTGCGTTGAAGTAGTCGGATGACCTCGTCTGATAAGTGGGGCTTGGGTATGACCAATCATTGGTCAAAATGGTTTATAGGTACAAAACCCCGCCCTTCTCATGACTTCACTCGGGCAACTCAGAGTAGCAACCCTACCTTATGTTTGCTGTTTGATTCCTCCCGCTCACGGACGCCTTTCTTGAACTTCCTGGCTAGAAGACTCCTTATGGTAATGATAATAAAGAAAATAAAAACTCAGGGAAATGCTGAAATGCGACTCTTTGCAGAAGACGTTCCAAACAGAACATAAGGTAGGGTTGCTGCATGAAGTACCCGGATGGCGTCATATGATAGGTGGCGCTTGGGCATGACCGACCAATCATTGATCAGATTGTCTGTATATACAAAACCCCGCCCTTCCCATGACGTCATCCGGATAACTCAGACAAGCAACCCTACCTTATGTTCTGCTGTTTGATTCCTCTTCCGCTCACGGAGGCCTTTCTTGGCCTCACCGACTCATTAATGTGAATTTTGACTCTTTCATAAGCTCGGTCAACTGCTGAAATTCGAATCTGGGCCGAAGACGGTCCAAAGAGGAGAACATAAGTTAGGGTTGCTGCGTTGAAGTAGACGGCTGACATCAGCTGACAGGTGGGGTTTGGGATTGACCGACCAATCATTCATCAGATAATTTGTGGGTTCAGAGCCCCGCCCTTCTCATAACATCATCCGGGAGGTCAGAGAAGCAACCCCACCTTATGATGTGCTCTTTGGTTTCTCTTCCGCTCACGGTGGCCTTTCTTGGCCTCGTTGGCTCATTCATGTGAATGTCGACTCTTTAAATAGGCTCGTTCGACTGCTGCAATGCGACTATAGGCGGAAGACGGTCCAAAAAGGAGAACATAAGGTAGGGTTGGTGTGTTAAAGTACCCGGATGACGTCATCTGAAAGGTGGCGCAAAAGTTCTGGGAGCGTTGAAGAATGTGTGGAAATCGAGAACATTATCTCGGAAAGCAAAAATGGGTATGTTTGAAGGAATAGTTGTTCCAACAATGTTATATGGTTGCGAGACGTGGGCTATAGAGAGAGTTGTTCAGAGGAGGGTGGATATGCTGGAAATGAGATGTCTGAGGACAATATGTGGTGTGAGGTGGTTTGATCGAGTAAGTAATAACAGGGTAAGAGAGTTGTGTGATAATAAAAAGAGTGTGCTTGAGAGAGCAGAAGAGGGTGTTTTGAAGTGGTTTGGTCACATGGAGAGAATGAGTGACGAAAGATTGACCAAGAGGATATATGTGTCAGAGGTGGAGGGAATGAGGAGAAATGAGAGAGCAAATTGGAGATGGAAAGGTGGAGGGAAAAAGATTTTTAATGATCGGGTCCTGAACATGCAGGCGGGTGAAAGGCGTGGAAGGAATAGAGTGAATTGAATCGATGTGGTATACCGGGGTCGACGTGCTGTCAATGGATTTAACCTCTGCATGTGAAGCGTGTGCGGTAAACCATGGAAAGTTCTGTGGGGTTTGGATGTGGAAAGGAAGATTCATTGATGAAGTGGTCGGCCACATAGTTCCTGCCTAAGACGAGAGACTTTAGGTGGTCCTTATCATGCTCACAGTTGGATTCATGTAAGTGTTCTAAGATCCTGCTGTCATCATCTTTATCATCGTCATCTAAAGGAACGAACAGATGATGTTGGCCTAAGCACACTATATACCTTTACCTCTAGTAAACCATTATCTTCACCATACCCTTAGCTCTAATGCACTGATATCTTCACTATAATCTTATCTCTAATAGACGCTTATCTTCACTATACACTTACCTCAAATGTACTGTTATCTTCACGATTCCCATAGCTTTAATACACACCCTCATCTTCACTATACCCTTAGCTCTAGTACACCGTTATCTTCACTATACCCTTAGCTTTAACATCGCATTATATTCACAATACCCTTAGCTCTAATACACTGTTATCTTCACTCACTATACCCTTAGCTTTAATACAACAATATCTTCACTATACCCTTAGCTGTAGTACACAGTTATCTTCACTATACCCTTAGCTGTAATACACTATTATCTTCACTATACACTTTGGTCTAATATACCGTTATCTTCATTATACCCTTAGCTTTGATACCGCATTATATTCACTATACCCTTAGCTCTAATACACCGTTATCTTCAATATGCCCATAGCTCTGATACATTGGTGTCTTCACTATACCCTTATATCAAATACACTGTTATCTTCATTCACTATACCCTCGGCTTTAATATACCATTATCTTCACTATATCCATATCTGGAAAACAGTTATCTTCATTATACCCTTAGGTGTAATACATCATTATCTTCACCCGTCGCCTTGACGAATTTCATCTTTCGCAAGGCTTTCATCACATTCTCTTTTCACCAAAGCACTCTCCCTGACTATGTCACTTGGCACACCAGCCGAACCAAAAGATCCTGCTTCTGGCACTCTGTATCATCAAGTACATTAAAGAAACCTTCAAAATACTTCATCTCCTACTCAATTTATCACTATCTCCTATCATCAATAGAGAAAGTAACTTAACTATAAGACCAATTTGGGTATATACATATATTGTTAAGGAAGAAGAACATTCCAAGTTGATTATTTTTTTGTTGTCATCATGTGAGATATTAAAGTAGAATAAGATGTGAGATACATCTCAATTTCAAATAAGGTGTGTCAATCATGTTCAAAAAGATGGTGTTGCTGGCAGTGGCTGGTGTAGTCATAGCAGTGTTCATGGAACTACTCAACAATCTGGTGAAGATGGGAGAAGAGAGACTGGTGATTTTCCTTCAAGAGCGAAACAGATAGATGAATTCCGTCACAATACCTCTTTTGGGAGTGTTTGAGCCTGAACCATTGGTCCTACTGCCAGTAGATACTGGCCAGAGTGAAATGCCCGTTTTAAGACAATTCTTGAGTGTGTTCTTTACAGTAAAGAACATAGTTAACCTCATCAATGAGGCCATTACAACACCGGAGCGCCCTAGCTACCTCATTCTTTTGAGAGGCGTTCTGAGGAGACACGTTCCCGTCGTAACGATATTGCTGAAGACGCTTCGGGAACTAATATTTTTTCTGGCATATGTCATTATAAGGGCCCAGGTTAAAGCAGCCGGAGAAGAGGCCAGGACAAGGGCTTTAGGAGACGGAAGGGCAAGGCCGTCGGGAAGGGTAAGAGCGCGGGGAAGGCCAAGGCTGCTCTTGAATCCAAGGCTGCTGCTGAAGCAAAGGCTACTGCCGATGCCAAGGATGCTGCCGAAGCCAAGGCTGCCGCTGAAGCCAGGGTTGCCGCCGTAGCCATTGCTGCCGCCGAAGCCAGGTTTGCCGCCGTAGCCAGAGCTGCCGCCGAAGCCAACGCTGCCGTAGAAGCCAAGGCTGCAGCTGAAGCCAAGACTGCCGCCGAAGCCAAGGTGGCCGTCGAAGCCAAGGCTGCTGCTGAAGCCAAGGCTGCAGATGAAGCCAAAGCCGCCGACGAAGCCAAATTTGCCACAGAAGGGAGGTTTGCCAACGTAGCCATTGCTGCCGCAGAAGCCAGGTTTGCCGCCGTAGCCAGAGCTGCCGCAGAAGCCAACGCTGCCCTCGAAGCCAAGGCTGCAGCTGAAGCCAAGGCTGCAGTTAAAGCTAAGGCTACCGCCGAAGTCAAGGCCGCTGCTGAAGCCAAGGCTACTGCTGAAGCCAAGGCTGCTGCTGATGCCAAGGCTGCCGCCGAAGCCATTGCTGCTGCCGAAGCCAGGTTTGCCGCCGTAGCCAGGGCTGCCTCAGATGCCAACGCTGCCTTCGAAGGCAAGGCTGCCGCTGAAGCCAGGGCTGCCGCCGAAGCCAGGGCTGCCGTCGAAGCAAGGGCTGCCACCGAAGCCAAGGCTGCTGCTGAAGCCAATGCTGCCGCTGAAGCCAAGGCGGCCGCCGAAGCCAGGTTTACCACCGTAGCCATTGCTGCCGCCGAAGCCAGGTTTGCCGCCGTAGCCAGAGCTGCCGCCGAAGCCAACGCTGCCGTGGAAGCCAAGGCTGCAGCTGATGCCAAGTCTGCAGCTGAAGCCAAGGCTGCCGCAGAAGCCAAGGTGGCCGTTGAAGCCAAGGCTGCTGCTGAAGCCAAAGCCGCCGCCGAAGCCTAGTTTGCCGCTGAAGGGAGGTTTGCCAACGTAGCCATTGCTGCCGCAGAAGCCAGGTTTGCCGCCGTAGCCAGAGCTGCCGCCGAAGCCAACGCTGCCCTCGAAGCCAAGGCTGCAGCTGAAGCCAAGGCTGCAGCTGAAGCCAAGGCTACCGCCGAAGCCAAGGCCGCTGCTGAAGCCAAGGCTGCTGCTGAAGCCAAGGCTGCTGCTGATGCCAAGGCTGCCGCCGAAGCCATTGCTGCTGCCGAAGCCAGGTTTGCCGCCGTAGCCAGGGCTGCCTAAGTTGCCAACGTTGCCTTCGAAGGCAAGGCTGCCGCTGAAGCGAGGGCTGCCGCCGAAGCCAGGGCTGCCGTCGAAGCAAGGGCTGCCACCGAAGCCAAGGCTGCTGCTGAAGCCAATGCTGCCGCTGAAGCCAAGGCGGCCGCCGAAGCCAGGTTTACCACCGTAGCCATTGCTGCCGCCGAAGCCAGGTTTGCCGCCGTAGCCAGAGCTGCCGCCGAAGCCAACGCTGCCGTGGAAGCCAAGGCTGCAGCTGATGCCAAGTCTGCAGCTGAAGCCAAGGCTGCCGCCGAAGCCAAGGTGGCCGTTGAAGCAAAGGCTGCAGATGAAGCCAAAGCCGCCGCCGAAGCCTAGTTTGCCGCTGAAGGGAGGTTTGCCAACGTAGCCATTGCTGCCGCAGAAGCCAGGTTTGCCGCTGTAGCCAGAGCTGCCGCCGAAGCCAACGCTGCCCTCGAAGCCAAGGCTGCAGCTGAAGCCAAGGCTGCAGCTGAAGCCAAGGCTACCGCCGAAGCCAAGGCCGCTGCTGAAGCCAAGGCTGCTGCTGAAGCCAAGGCTGCTGCTGATGCCAAGGCTGCCGCCGAAGCCATTGCTGCTGCCGAAGCCAGGTTTGCCGCCGTAGCCAGGGCTGCCTCAGATGCCAACGCTGCCTTCGAAGGCAAGGCTGCCGCTGAAGCCAGGGCTGCCGCCGAAGCCAGGGCTGCCGTCGAAGCAAGGGCTGCCACCGAAGCCAAGGCTGCTGCTGAAGCCAATGCTGCCGCTGAAGCCAAGGCGGCCGCCGAAGCCAGGTTTACCACCGTAGCCATTGCTGCCGCCGAAGCCAGGTTTGCCGCCGTAGCCAGAGCTGCCGCCGAAGCCAACGCTGCCGTGGAAGCCAAGGCTGCAGCTGATGCCAAGTCTGCAGCTGAAGCCAAGGCTGCCGCAGAAGCCAAGGTGGCCGTTGAAGCAAAGGCTGCTGCTGAAGCCAAAGCCGCCGCCGAAGCCTAGTTTGCCGCTGAAGGGAGGTTTGCCAACGTAGCCATTGCTGCCGCAGAAGCCAGGTTTGCCGCCGTAGCCAGAGCTGCCGCCGAAGCCAACGCTGCCCTCGAAGCCAAGGCTGCAGCTGAAGCCAAGTCTGTCGCCGAAGCCAAGGTGGCCTTCTAAGCCGAGGCTATGCGTCTAACTTAATAATATGAAACCTACACATTAGCTCCGCACAAAGGCAAACGGCAGCGCAACGGCAAGACTACCCCACCTAGCACGAATACCTCACCCGAAATCATTTTTTCCGTATCCGAGGGCGAGGTTGCTGACCATCAGGGTGACACTACCGTACCCGAGTCCAGTACTACCGGACGTCAGCTTAACAAAGTCAGAGGGCAGCGTAAGGGTAAGACTACCGGACCTAGCACGACTACCGGACCTAGTACGATTCCGGGACCTAGTACGACTACCGGACCTAGTACGACTACCGGACCTAGTAAGACTACCGTACCGGCTAACGTACGTCTGGTCAAGAAACGTAGGCGTAGGCGCAAGTCTCCCGTACTGGTATGCATGACTCCCCGACCCGATAGTACCATTACCCAACCAGATAAGAAGAAAAAGTCTGGTCATAAGAACAAGTCTCATCGGCTCTCAAGAAAGACGTTATGCTGGTGATGACCCGGGATCATGACCCAGGATCATGACCAAAATGATTCATAATAATAAGCTGCCGCTGAAGCCAGGTCTGCCGCCGTAGCCAGAGCTGCCGCCGAAGCCAACGCTGCCCTCGAAGCCAAGGCTGCAGCTGAAACCAGAGCTGCTGCTCAAGCCAAGGCTGCCGCTGAAGCAAAGGCTGCATCCGAAGCCAAGGCTACAGTTGAAGTGAAGGCTGCCGCTGAAGCAAGGGCTGCGGCAGACAACCAAGCCTGCTGCTGAAACCAAGGCTGCCGCTGAAGTCAAGGTTGCCGTCGAAGCCAAGGCTGCAGCTGAAGGCTAGGCCGCGGACAAGGCTTCAGCTGTACGCGTAGCTCTAATACACCGTTATCTTCAGTATGCCCATAGCTCTGATACATTTGTTGTCTTCACTATACCCTTATATCAAATGCACTGTTATCTTCACTCACTATACCCTCGGCTTTAATACACCATTATCTTCACTATATCCATATCTGTAATACAGTTATCTGCATTATACCCTTAGGTGTAATACACCATTATCTTCAACCGCCGCCTTGCCGAATTTCATCTTTCGCAAGGCTTTCATCACCTTCTCTTTCACCAAAGCACTCTCCCTGACTATGTCACTTGGCACACCAACCGAACCTAAAGACCCTGCATCCGGCACTCTGTATCATCAAGTACATTGAAGAAGACCTTCAAAATACTCCATCTCCTACTCACTTTATCACTATATGCTATCATCAATAGAGAAAGTAACTTCACTATAAGACCAATTTGGGTAGTATGAATATATTGCTAAGGAACAAGAACATTCCAAGTTGATTATTTTCCTTCCTTTGGGAAAAAAAAATGAGAGGGGAAGATTCCCAGCCCCCCCGCTACCTTCCCTTTTAGTCGCCTTTTACGACACGCAGGGAATACGTGGGAAGTATTCTTTCTCCCCTATCCCCAGGGATAGATATATTTATATAAATATATATATATATATATATATATATATATGGTATGTATATTTGCGTGTGTGGACGTGTGTATGTACATGTGTATGGGGGGGGGGGGTTGGGCCATTTCTTTCGTCTGTTTCCTTGCGCTACCTCGCAAACGCGGGAGACAGCGACAAAGTATAAAAAAAAAAAAAAAATATATATATATATATATTTTATATATATATATATATATATATATATATATCATAACGAATCTAGCTCTCACAGTGATGAAGGTGATGGTCGATATAGAGCACTGTTGTCTAGGTTATAGTGCGAGGAGAAGACTCGTCATAAATGATTGTGAAAAATTACAGGTGTAGAATGAGCCCAGGTTGATAATGATCAGTATTATTAATCAAACATACAAATAACAGCAAGTGTAATAACTAATTAACCACGAATCAAATGAAAAAGCAATTTCCCAGCACACAACATAAAACTATGTTAATACAACCATAAGTGCATTTAACCACAAAGGCAGCTTAAGTTATATACAAAAAACGTTACGCTCCCCTACCATACCACCACACCTCGGGGAAGAGCCACTACACCTCAGGATGCCGTCTGGGTTGAGACTGCCGTGGAAGGCGTCGGCACTGATATATAAGGAGTGGGTATGAAGCCCGGCTTGTCTCAGTCAAAGTGAGACGAAGCAACAAGGACTTGAATGAACGCAGAACGATCTGGTTCCAACGTGGCAGAGAGGCAGTGGTGCGTAGCATGGAGGACAAAATAATATGATTTTAAATTTAAACAAGATGATAGGAGAGTACATGATAATATATATATACATATATGCAAAGATTCGAACCCTGTACCATTTGCGTGGTAGCTGGGAACGCTGACTACGAGGCTATGATCGCCCCCAACAGGGAAACGACTATTCGATTGCTAGTAATCCAATACCATTAAACAAGATATTAGGAGAGTACAGTGGCAGATATAGGGTGTTTTGGTCGAGGTGGTGTGCAAAGTGAGAGGGTTAGGGAAAATGATTTGGTAAATAGAGAAGAGGTAGTAAAAGCTTTAAGGAAGATGAAAGCCGGCAAGGCAGCAGGTTTGGATGGTATTGCAGTGGAATTTATTTAAAAAGGGGGTGACTGTATTGTTGACTGGTTGGTAAGATTATTTAATGTATGTATGATTCATGGTGAGGTGCCTGAGGATTGGCGGAATGCTTGCATAGTGCCATTGTACAAAGGCAAAGGGGATAAGAGTGAGTGCGCAAATTACAGAGGTATAAGCTTATTGAGTATTCCTGGTAAATTATATGGGAGGGTATTGATTGAGAGGGTGAAGGCATGTACAGAGCATCAAATTGGGGAAGAGCAGTGTGGTTTCAGAAGTGGTAGAGGATGTGTGGATCAGGTGTTTGCTTTGAAGAATGTATGTGAGAAATACTTAGAAAAACAAATGGATTTGTATGTAGAATTTATGGATCTGGAGAAGGCATAGGATAGAGTTGATAGAGATGCTCTGTGGAAGGTATTAAGAATATATGGTGCGGGAGGCAAGTTGTTAGAAGCGGTGAAAAGTTTTTATCTAGGATATAAGGCATGTGTACGTGTAGGAAGAGAGGAAAGATTGGTTCTCAGTGAATGTAGGTTTTCGGCAGGGGTGTGTGATGTCTCCATGGTTGTTTAATTTGTTTATGGATGGGGTTGTTAGGGAGGTGAATGCAAGAGTTTTGGAAAGAGGGGCAAGTATGCAGTCTGTTGTGGATGAGAGAGCTTGGCAAGGAGTCAGTTGTTGTTCGCTGATGATACAGCGCTGGTGGCTGATTCATGTAAGAAACTGCAGAGGCTGGTGACTGAGCTTGGTAAAGTGTGTGAAAGAAGAAAGTGAAGAGTAAATGTGAATAGGAGCGTGGTTATTAGGTACAATAGGGTTGAGGGTCAAGTCAATTGGGAGGTAAGTTTGAGTGGAGAAAAACTGGAGGAAGTAAAGTGTTTTAGATATCTGGGAGTGGATCTGGCAGTGGATGGAACCATGGAAGCGGAAGTGAATCATAGGGTGGGGGAGGGGGCGAAAATTCTGGTAGCCTTGAAGAATGTTTGGAAGTCGAGAACATTATCTCGGAAAGCAAAATGGGTATGTTTGAAGGAATAGTGGTTCCAACAATGTTGTATGGTTGCGAGGCGTGGGCTATGGATAGAGTTGTGCGCAGGAGGGTGGATGTGCTGGAAATGAGATGTTTGAGGAGAATATGTGGTGGTGAGGTGGTTTGATCGAGTAAGTAATGTAAGGGTAAGAGAGATGTGTGTAAATAAAAAGAGTGTGGTTGACAGAGCAGAAGAGGGTGTTTTGAAATGGTTTGGTCACATGGAGAGAATGAGTGAGGAAAGATTGACAAAGAGGATATATGTGTCAGAGGTGGAGGGAACGAGGAGAAGTGGGAGACCAAATTTTAGATGGAAAGATGGAGTGAAAAAGATTTTTTGTGATCGGGGCCTGAACATGCAGGAGGGTGAAAGGCGTGCAAGGAATAGAGTAAATTGGAAGGATGTTGTATACCGGTGTCGACGTGCTGTCAATGGATTGAACCAGGGCATGTGAAGCGTCTGGGGTAAACCATGGAAAGTTGTGTGGGTCCTGGATGTGGAAAGGGAGCTGTTGTTTCGGTGCATTATTACATGACATCTAGAGACTGAGTGTGAACGAATGGGGCCTTTGGTGACTTTTCCTAGCTCTACCTTGCACACATGAGGGGGAGGGGGTTGTTATTCCATGTGTGGCGAGATGGCGATGGAAACAAATAAAGGCAGACAGTATGAATTATGTAAAGGTGTAGATATGTATATGTCTGTGTGTGTGTATATATATGTACATTGAGATGTATAGGTATGTATATTTGCGTGTGTGGACGCGTATGCATATCCATGTGTATGTGGGCGGGTTGGGCCATTCTTTCTTCTGTTTCCTTGCGCTACCTTTGCTAACGCGGGAGAGAGCGACAAAGCAAAAATTTATAAAAATCTATATATACACACACACACACACACATATAATATATATATATATATATATATATATATATATATTATATATATATATATATATATATATATTATTATATGTATATTATATATATATATGGGGATAGGGGACAAAGAATAGGTCCCACGCATTATTCATGTGTCGAAGAAGGCGACTAAAGGTAATGTGAGCGGGGGTCTAGAAACCCTCCCCTCCTTTTATTATAACTCGGGAAGTGCTCATCCTCCTCGAAGGCTCAGATTGGGGTGTTTAAATGTGTGTGGATTTAACGAAGATAAGGAAAAAGGAGAGATAGATAGCATGTTTGAGGAAAGGAACTCCAATGTTTTGGCTCTGAGTGAAACGAAAATGTCATAGAGTGTAAGAAAGTAAACTCTAGATTGGTTATGGGTAAAACTGCAAGTGGATGGAGAGAGATGGGTGATATTGGTGCATATGCACCTGGGCATGAGAAGAAACATCATGAGAGGCAAGTGTTTTGGGAGCATCTGAGTGAGTGTGTTAGTAATTTTGATGCACGAAACCGGGTTATAGTGATTCTTGATTTGAATGCAAAGTTGAGTAATGTGGCAGTTGAGGGAATAATTGGTGTACATGCTGTATGCAGTGTTGGAAATGGAAATGATGAAGAGCTTGTAGATTTATGTTCTGAAAAAGGACTGTTGATTAGGAATACCTGGATTAAAAAGAGAGATATACATAAGTATACGTATGTAAGGAGGAGAGATGGCCAGAGTGTTACTGGGTTACGTGTTAATTGATAGGCACGCGAAAGAGAGACTTTTGGATGTTAATGTGCTGAGAGGTGCAAACGCAGGGATGTCTGATCATTATTTTGTGGAGGCGAAGGTGAAGATTTGTAGAGGTTTTCAGAAAAGAAGAGAGAATGTTGAGAAGAGAAAATGTTGAATGAGAGGATGGTGAAGAGAGTGGTGAGAGAAAGTTAGCTTGGGAAGGAGACTTGTGTGAGGAAGTACCAGGAGAGACTGAGTACAGAATGGAAAAAGGTGAGAAAAAAGGACCTAGGGGGAGTGAGGGAGGAATGGGATGTATTTAGGGAAGCATTGATGGCTTGCACAAAAGATGCTTGTGGCATGAGAATTGTGGGAGGTGAGCAGATTAGAAAGTGTATTGAGTGATGGGATGAAGAAGTAAGATTATTAGTGAAAGAGAAGAGAGAGGCTTTTGGACGATTTTTGCAGGGAAATAATGCAAATGAGTGGGAGATGTATAAAAGAAAGAGGGAGGAGGTCAAAAGAAAGGTGCAAGAGGTGGAAAAGAGGGCAAATGAGAGTTGGGGTGAGAGAGTATCATTCAATTTTAGGGAGAATAAAAAGATGTTTTGGAAGGAGGTAAATAAAGTGCGTAAGACAAGGGAAGTAATGGGAACTTCAGTGAAGGGGGCTAATGGGGAGGTGATAACAAGTAGTGGTGACGTGAGGAGATGGAGTGAGTATTTTGAAGGTTTGTTGAATGTGTTTGATGATAGAGTGGCAGATATAGGGTGTTTTGGTCGAGGTGGTTTGCAAAGTGAGAAAGTTAAGGAGAATGATTTGGAAAACAGAGAAGAGGTACAAAACGCTTTACGGAAGATGAAAGCCGGCAAGGCAGCGAGTTTGGATGGTATTGCAGTGGAATTTATTAAACAAGGGAGTGACTGTATTGTTGATTGGTTGGTAAGGTTATTTAATGTATGTATGACTCATGGTGAGATGCCTGAGGATTGATGGAATGCTTGCATAGTGCCATTGTAGAAAGGCAATGGGGATAAAAGTGAGTGCCCAAATTACTAAGGTATAAGTTTGTATAGTATTCCTGGGAAATTATATAGGAGGGTATTGATTGAGAGGATGAAGGCATGTGCAGAGCATCAGATTGTGGAAAAGCAGTGTGGTTTCAGAAGTGGTAGAGGATATGTGGATCAGGATTTTCCTTTGAAGGATGTATGTGAGAAATAATTAGAAAAATAAATGCATTTGTATGTAGCATTTACGGATCTAGAGAAGGCATATGATAGAGTTGATAGAGACACTCTGTGGAAGGTATTAAGAATACATGGTGTGGGAGGCAAGTTGTTAGATGCAGTGAAAAGTTTTTATCGAGAATGTAAGGCATGTGTACGTCTAGGAAGAGAGGAAAGTGATGGATTCTCAGTGAATGTTAATTTGCGGCAGGGGTGTGTGATGTCTTCATGGTTCTTTAATTCATTTATGGATGGGGTTGTTAGGGAGGTGAATGCAAGAGTTTTGGAAAGAGGGGCAAGTATGCAGTCTGTTGGGGATGAGAGAGCTTGTTGTTGGGTGATGATACAGCGCATGTGGCTGATTCGTGTGAGAAACTGCAGAAGCTTTTGACTGAGTTTGGTAAAGTGTGCAAAAGAAGAAAGCTGATAATAAATGTACCGACCAATCATTCATCAGATAATTTGTGGGTTCAGAGCCCCGCTCTTCTCATGACATCACCCGTGAGCTCAGAGAAGCAACCCTACCTTATGATGTGCTGTTTGGTTTCTCTTCCGCTCACGGTGGCCTTTCTTGGCCTCGTTGGCTCATTCATGTGAATGTCGAATCTTTAATAAGCTCGGTCAACTGCTGCAATGCGACTATGGGCGGAAGACGGCCCAAAAAGGAGAATATAAGGTAGGATTGGTGTGTTGAAGTACCCGGACGACGTCATTGATAGGGGGGCTTGAAATTTACGGACCAATCATTGATCAGATAATTTGTGTGTTCAGAGCCCAGCTCTTGTCATGACGTCATCCGGGAACTCAGAGTAGCAACCCTACCTTACGATGTCGTGTTTGGTTTCTCTTTCCCTCACGTCACCTTTCTTGGCCTCGCTGGCTTATTCATGTGAATGTTAAACGCTTTAATAAGCTCGGTCAACAGCTGAAATGCGACTCTAGGCGGAATACGGTCCAAAAATGAAAACATAAGATAGGGCTACTGCGTTGAAGTAGCCAGATGACGTCGTCTGGTAAGTGGAGCTTGGACATGACAAATCATTATTGGTCAGATGGTTTATAGGTACAAAATCCCTTCCTTCTCATGACGTCACTCGGGGAACTCAGAGTAGCAACCCTACCTTATGATGTCTTGTTTGGTTTCACTTCCGCTCGAGGTGGCCTTTCTTGGCCTCACTGGCTCATTCATGTGAATGTTGTCTACTCTTTGATAAGCTCGATCAACTGCTGAAATGCGACTGTGGGCGGAAGACGGTCCAAACAGGAGAACATATGGTAGGGTTGCTGCGTTAAAGTAGCCGGATGACGTCGTCTGATAGGTGGGGCTTGGACATGACCAATCATTGGTCAGAAGGTCTATACCTACAAAATCCCGCCCTTCTCATGACGTCACTCGGGCAACTGAGAGTATCCCCCCTACCTTATGATGTCCTGTTTGGTTTCTTTTCCCCTCACGTCGTGTTTCTTTGCCTCGCTGGCTCATTCATGTGAATGTTGACTCTTTCTATATATAATGAATATGCTCGGTCACCTGCTTAAATACGACTCTGGGCGGAAGACGGTCCAAATAGGAGAATATCAGTTACGGTTGCTGCGTTGAAGTAGCCGGTTGACGTCGTCTGATAGGTGGGGCTTGGACATGACCAATCATTGGTCAGATGGTTTATAGGTACAAAATACCGCCCTTCTCATAACGTCACTCGGGCAACTGAGAGTATCAACCCTACCTAAGTTGTGCTGTTTGATTCCTCTTCCGCTCACGGAGGTTTTCTTGGCCTCGCTGGCTTGAGGACTACTTATGGTAATGATCATAATGAAAAAAAAGCGGGCAAATTCTGAAATGCGACTCTGAGCAGAAGACGGTCCAAACAGAGCAAAAGATAGACATGGGTTGTTGAAGTAACCGGATGACGTCATTTGATAGGTGGGGCTTGGGACTTACCGACCAATCATTGATCAGATAATTTGTGGGGTCAGAGCCCCGCCCTTCTCATGACGTTACCCGGTTAGCTCAGAGTAGCAATCCTACCTTATGTTGTGCTGTTGTGTTCCTCTTCCGACCAATCATTGATCAGAGAAATTGTGGGTTCAGAGCCCCGCCCTTCTAATGACGTCGCCCGGGTACCTCAGAGTAGCAGCCTTACCTTATGCTGTTTGCTTCCTCCTCCGCCCACGGTGGCCTTGTTTGACCTCGCTGGCTTATGTGAAATGACGACGGCTTTATCCTGCTGAAGTGCGACTCTGAACGGAAGACGGTCCAAAAGGGAAATTATAAGAGAGGGTTTGCTGGGTTGAAGTACCCGGCTGACGTCATCTGATAGGCGGGGCCTGGGCATAACCAATCATTGGACAGATAGATAGTTTATCGATTATAGAGCTCCGCCCTCCTCATGACATCACTCTGGAGCTGAGAGTAGCAACCGTACCTTATCAGGTGCTGTTTGGTTCTCTTCCGCTCACGGTGGCTTTTGTTGGCCTCGCTGGCTCATTCATGTGAATGATCACTCTTTAATAAGCTCGATCAACTGCAGAAACCCAACTCTGAGAGGAAGACGGTCCAAACAGGAGAACATAACATAGGGTTGCTGCTTTGAAGTAGCCGGCTGACGTCATCTAATAGGTGGGGTTTGGGAATGACCGACCAATCATTGATCAGATAATTTATAGGTTCAGAGCCACGTCCTTCTCACGACATCACCGGGAGCTCAGAGAAGCAACCCTACCTTATGATGTGCTGTTTGGTTTCTCTTCCGCTAACGGTGTCCTTTCTTGGGCTCGTTGGCTCATTCATGTGAATGTCGGCTCTTTAATAAGCTCGGTCAACTGCGGCAATGCGACTATGGGCGGAGGACGGTCCAAAAATGAAAACAAAGGTAGGGTTGGTGTGTTGAAGTACCCGGATGACGTCATCTGATAGGTGGTGCTTGGAACTTACCGACCAATCATTGATCAGATAATTGTGTGTTCAGAGCCACGCTCTTCACGTGACGTTTCCCGGGAGCTCAGAGTAGCAACCCTACCTTATGATGTCCTGTTTGGTTTCTTTTCCACTCACGTCGCCTTTCTTGGTCTCGCTGGCTCATTCATGTGAATGAAATACGATTCTGGGCGGAAGACGGTCCAAATAGGAGAAAATAAGGTAGGGGTGCTGCGTTAAAGTAGCCGCATGACTTCGACTGATAGGTGGGGCTTGGACATGACCAATCATTGGTCAGATGGTTTATAGGTACAAAATACCGCCCTTCTCATAACGTCACTCGGGCAACTGAGAGTATCAACCCTACCTAAGTTGTGCTGTTTGATTCCTCTTCCTCTCACGGAGGCCCTTCTTGGCCTCGCTGGCTAGAAGACTACTTATGGTAATAATCATGGTAAAAAAAAAGTTCGGGCAAATTCTGAAATGCGACTCTGAGCAGAAGACGGTCCAAACAAACATAAGATAGACATGGGTTGTTGAAGTACCCGCATGACGTCATTCAATAGGCTTGGGACTTACCGACCAATCATTGATCAGATAGTTTGTGGGTTCAGAGCCCCGCCCTTCTCATGACGTTAACCGGTTAGCTCACAGTAGCAACCCTACCTTATGTTGTGCTGTTTTGTTCCTCTTCCGCTCACGGTGGCCTTGTTTGCCCTTGTTTGCTCACTGGCTCATTCATGTGAATGTTGACTCTTTGATAAGCTGAGTGAACTGCTGAAATGCGACTCTGAGCGGAAGACGGTCCAAACAGGAGAAGATAAGATAAAGTTGTTGCGTTGAAGTAGTCCGCTGACGTCATCTGATAGGTGGGGTTTGGGATTGACCGACCAATCATTCATTGATCAGATAATTTGTGGGTTCAGAGACCCGCCCTTCCTAGGACATCACCCGGGAGCTCAGAGAAGCAACCCTACCTTATGATATGCTGTTTGGTTTCTCTTCTGCTTACGGTGGCCTTTCTTGGCCTCCTTGGGTCATTCATGTGATTGTCCACTCTTTAATAAGCTCGGTCAACTGCTGCAATGCGACTGTGGGCGGAAGACGGTCCAAAAAGGAGAACATAAGTTAGATTTGGTGTGTTGAAGTACCCGGATGACGTCGTCTTACAGGTGGGGCTTGGAACTTACCGACCAATCATTGATCAGATAATTTGTGTGTTTAGAGCCCCGCTCTTCTCATGACGTCACCCGGGAGCTCAGAGTAGCAACCCTACCTTATGATGTCCTGTTTGGTTTCTCTTCCCCTCAGGTCGCCTTTCTTGGCCTCACTCTCTCATTCATGTGAATGTTGTTGACTCTTTAATAAGCTCGGTCAACTGCTGAAATGCGACTCTGAGCGGAAGACGGACCAAATAGGAGAATATAAGTTAGGGTTGCTGCGTTGAAGTAGTCGGATGACCTCGTCTGATAAGTGGGGCTTGGGCTATGACCAATCATTGGTAAGATGGTTTATAGGTACAAAACCCCGCCCTTCTCATGACTTCACTCGGGCAACTCAGAGTAGCAACCCTACCTTATGTTTGCTGTTTGATTCCTCCCGCTCACGGACGCCTTTCTTGAACTTCCTGGCTAGAAGACT
>NC_092229.1:39760091-39794231 GCF_036320965.1 Panulirus ornatus
AGATTCGCCTTCCTCATGACGTCACCCGGGAGCTCTGAGTAGCAACCCTACCTTATTATGTGCTGTTTGGTTTCTCTTCCGCTCACGGTGGCCTTTCTTGGCTTCGATGTCTTATCATTCATGTGAATGTTGGTTGACTTTAATAAACTCGGTCAACTGCTGAAACCCAACTCTGAGCGGAAGACGGTCCAAACGGGAGAACATAAGATAGGGTTGCTGCTTTGAAGTACCCGGTGACGTCATCTGATAGTCGGGGCCTGGGCATGACCGACCAAATCTTTGGGCAGAATATTTGTGGGTTCGGAGCCCTTCCCTTCTCATGACGTCACCTAATAGCACAGCGTAGTACAAGAGTAAAAGAGACAGGCGTGGGAGTGAAATTGGGTGACCAACGGGTATCAGCACTTGCGTTTGCTGATGATCTGGTTCTGGTAGCACAGACGCCCACTGGCCTCCAGAAGGCAATTGATGTCATGGCTGAGACCCTTGCGGGGGTGGACTTCAAGTCAACCCGGGAAAGTGCCGTACCCTCAGCGTGGAAGTCGACGGCAAACGCAAGACTTGGTATGTCAATCAACAGAGGACATTCCAAGTCTTGGGCAGCGCTGTCGGTTCCATGAATGCTGAGGACGAGTACAAGTACCTCGGCATCTTGGTCGGATCTAAGGGGCGGCGGAAGTCCTACGGCGCCCTGCTAGAGGAGGGGCTCCTAAATATCACCAGAGCCCCTCTAAAACCTCAGCAAAGAGTTGCGTTGCTTGTGGGACACTTGGTGCCCAAGCTCAATCATCGACTGGTGCTAGGTGAAGTTTATAAGACGCAGTTAGCACGTATGGACGGGCAGGTGCGAGTGGCAGTCCGCCGCTGGCTCCGCTTAGCCCATGACGTGCCCTGCGCATACTTTCACTCGGCTACAGGAGATGGGGGCTTGGGTATACCGGACTTTGTCTCGACCGTCCGTCTTAATAAACAAGCGCGGTTCGAGAAGTTACTCACCTCGACCGACCCGGTGATTCATGCGGCAGTTCGGGAGCCTGCAGTAATGAGCAAACTGCAGCGCTGGGCCGGACCCGCACGCATTGCTGGTCGGCAGGCGGGTAACAAGACCGAACGCCTGCACGCATAGAGGTCCAACTTAGTCAGTACTGTTGACGGAGCGGCTCTCGCTCCATCTGCTGCCGTGCCTCAGGTTAGCAGATGGGTCACCAGCGGGAACCGTTTCCTGTCCGGTTCGGACTATGTGAAGGCCGTCCAAGTCAGGATAGGCGCGCTGCCGACCCCAGCCAGGGCGTCCAGAGGCCGGCCCGAGATCAACGGCCTCTGTGACACCTGTCGTAAACCTGGGACACTGGGGCACATCGCTCAGATGTGCCCTCGTACCCATGGGGGTCGTGTCAGACGGCACGACAACATCTGTGCATATTTGGCCGGACGGTTGAGACAGAGGGGGTACCAAGTGGTCTGTGAGCCTCGCATCCCTATTGCGGGGTCCTTTAGGAAGCCGGACATCGTGGCTTCCAAAGGTACAGAGGCCTGGATAATAGATGCCCAGGTCTCTGGTGTCCACCTCGCACTCTCAACTGCACACAGGCACAAGTGCAGTTATTACGGCACCCCGGAAGTCCTACAGGGCGTACGGGATCTAACCGGCAAAGACACCGTGCACCTAACATCAGCCACTGTCAACTGGCGAGGTGCATGGTGTCAAGAGAGTGCGAGTGCTCTCATTGGGCTAGGGCTGACACACCGGGACCTAGAGGTGTGCAGTGTCAAAGCCCTAACCTGGACGCATTCCCTCTACCGAATGTGGTCCAAGAGCACAGGGTAACATAATCGGGCCTGCCTCGAACATCTGGTGTCGGCCGTCGAGCAGGTCGAAGGTCATCTCCCCTTTGTTGGCATAGGGTGTGCGGGATTAGGCTGTTCTCCCGTGGCTCCCGGGCAGGTACCAGTTCCTGAGGGCGGGTTGTCGGGCGGGCGGTGGACGCCTTGGCAGGGTTGCCCATTGCTCCCGACCGACAGGCCGTTCTGGAAGGTTGAGCGGTGCTGGGAGGTTTCTGTGCTTCAGGTTCGGTAAGGTCATATTTCGAACCATCATCTTTCTGCCATCTCCTACTGACTTCCGCCTGTGCTATCAGCAGTTTGATCTTAATCTTCCTCTTCCTCTGTCCATACGATCTTACTTCATTTAAACACTTCTTTCACTATCCACATGTAGTTTAGGTCGCTTACCGACATCCACCCCTTTTGTGTAGTTAAATAACTCTCAAAAGAGAAGCACAGTTCATTAGAAATGTAGTTAGACCTTCCTGCACGTCCCAATCAACTAATTGGGAATCTATGAAGATAGCAACCCTACTTTATGTTGTGCTGTTTGCATCCTCTTCTGCTCACGGTGGCTTTGTTTGGCCTCACTGGATTATGTGAAATGACAACGGCTTTATCCTGCTGAAATGCGACCTGAGCGGAAGACGGTCCAAACAGGAGAATATATAAGATAGGTTTGCTGCGTTGAAGTACCCGGCAGACGTCATGTTATAGGCGGGACCTGTGTATGACCAATCATTGGACATATAATTTGTGGATTACAGAGCTCCGCCCTCATGACGTCACCCATGAGCTCAGAGTAGCAACCCTGCCTTATGATGTCCTGTTTGGTTTCTCTTCCGCTCACGGTCGCCTTTCTTGGCCTCACTGGCTCATTCATGTGAATGTTGACTTTAATAAGCTTGGTCAACTGCTGAAATGCGACTCTGGGCAGAAGAATGTCCAAACAGAAGAACATAAGGTAGGCTTGCTGCGTTGAAGCAGCCAGTTGACGTCATCTGATGGGTGGGGATTGGGATTGACCGACCAATCATTGGTCAGATAATCTGTGGGTTCAGAGCCCCGCCCTTCTCATGAGGTCACCCGGGTAGCTCAAAGTAGCAACCCCACCTTATACTGTGCTGTTTGCTTCTTCTTCCGATCTCGGTGGCCTTGTTTGACCTCGCTGGCTTATGTGAAAAGACGACGGCTTTATCCTGCTGAAATGCGACTCTGAGCGGAAGACGGTCCAAAAAGGAAAACATAAGATAGGGTTGCTGAGTTGAAGTAACCGGCTGACGTCATCTGATAGACGGGGCCTGGGTATAACCAATAATTGGACAGATACTTTATGGATTACGGAGCTCTGCCCTCATGACGTCACCCGGGAGCTCAGAGTAGCAACCCTACCTTATGATGTGCTGTTTGGTTTCTCTTCTGCTCACGGTGGCCGTTCTTGGCCTCACTGGCTCATTCATGTGAATGTTGACTCTTTACTAAGCTCGGTCAACTGCTGAAATGCGACTTTGGGCGGAAGACGGTGACCTTTTTTTAACCAGAAAGTGTCGTCATTCAAATAAGATAGCGAGGTTAAGACTGGCTGAGCTACCGGGTGACGTCATGAGAAGGGCGGAGCTGTGAACCCACAAAATATCTGCCCAAAGATTTGGTCGGTCATGCCCAGGCCCCGCCTATCAGATGACGTCACCGGGTACTTCATAGCAGCAACCCTATCTTATGTTCTCCTGTTTTGACCGTCTTCCGCTCAGAGTTGGGCTTCAGCAGTTGACCGTGTTTTTTTTTTTGTTTTTTTTCAATATAAACAATTGACATTTCGATTGAGCAGGCGACGCCAAGAAAGGCCTCCGTGAGAGGAAGAGGAACTAAACAGCACAACATAAGGTAAGGTTGCTACTCTGAGTTCCCCGAGTGACGTCATGAGAAGGGCGAAATTTTGTACCTATAAACCATCTGACCAATGATGGGTCATGTCCAAGCCCCACCTATCAGACGACGTTAGCCGGCTATTTCAACGCAGGAACCCTATCTCATTTTCTTCTATCTGGACCATCTTCCGCAAAGAGTCGCATTTCAGCAGTTGACCGAGCTTATTAAAGAGTCAACATTCACATGAATGAGCCAGTGAGGCCAAGAAAGGGGACCAAGAGCGGAAGAGAAACCAAACAGCACATCATAAGGTAGGGTTGCTACTATGAGCTCCCGGGTGAGGTCATGAGAAAGGCGGGGCTCTGAGCCCACAAATAATCTGATCAATGATTGGTCGGTCAATTCCAAACCCCACCTGTCACATGACGTCACGCCGATACTTCAACGAAGCAACCCTACCTTCTGTGCTCCTGTTTGGACCGTCATCCGCTCAGAGTGCCCAGTTTATTTACCATAAAGTGTCGTCATTCAAATGAGCCAGCGAGGCCTAAGAAAGGCCTCCGTGAGCGGAAGAGGAACAAAATAGCACAACATAAGGTAGGGTTGCTGCGCTGAGCTATCGGGTGACCTAGTGAGAAGGGCGGGGCTCTGAAGCCACAAAATATTTGCCCAAAGATTTGGTCGGTCATGCCTAGGCCCCGCCTATCAGATGACGTCACAGGGTACTTCAAAGCAGGAGGCCAATCTTATGTTCTCCTGTTTGGACCGCCTTCCTTCTAAGGTGCTTAATGTTGGGTAGGAGGTGCTATCTAAGGTGCTTAATGTTGGGTAGGAGGTGCTATCTAAGGTGCTTAATGTTGGGTAGGAGGTGCTATCTAAGGTGCTTAATGTTGGGTAGGAGGTGCTATCTAAGGTGCTTAATGTTGGGTAGGAGGTGCTATCTAAGGTGCTTAATGTTGGGTAGGAGGTAATGTCATGTGTAGTGCTTACTGTTGGGTAGGAGTGATCGTCGAGTAGTTCCGTGAATACCGTAGAAGGACCATTGTTATTGTGTGATTCATCCTCCGGAGGAAGATTGACTCTATCCCAATAATGGTAAGGGACAAGTATTCTACACTGATTTCCTTGGTTTCTTCTCTGTCTGCCTGCCCTCCTTGCAGCAAAGCGGCTTGCAGCCCACTGGTTGGCATCAACTCTTTCTCTTTCAGCTGCCGCGTTGCGTACCTGTGCCACGCGATTTTCTCTTCTCACTTCCTGTAAAAAGGCAATGGGGATAAAAGTGAGTGATCAAATTACTGAGGTATAAGTTTGTATAGTATTCCTGGGAAACTATATAGGAGGGTATTGATTGAGAGGATGAAGGGATGTGCAGATTTGTGCAGAGCATCAGATTGTGGAAAAGCAGTGTGGTTTCAGAAGTGGTAGAGGATATGTGGATCAGGATTTTCCTTTGAAGAATGTATGTGAGAAATAATTAGAAAAATAAATGCATTTGTATGTAGCATTTACGGATCTAGAGAAGGCATATGATAGAGTTGATAGAGACACTCTGTGGAAGGTATTAAGAATACCTGGTGTGGGAGGCAAGTTGTTAGATGCAGTGAAAAGTTTTTATCGAGAATGTAAGGCATGTGTACGTATAAGAAGAGAGGAAAGTGATTGATTCTCAGTGAATGTTAGTTTGCGGCAGGGGTGTGTGATGTCTTCATGGTTCTTTAATTTATTTATGGATGGGGTTGTTAGGGAGGTGAATGCAAGAGTTTTGGAAAGAGGGGCAAGTATGCAGTCTGTTGGGGATGAGAGAGTTTGGGAAATGAGTCAGTTGTTGTTGCATGATGATACAGCGCATGTGGGTGATTCGTGTGAGAAACTGCAGAAGCTTTTGACTGAGTTTGGTAAAGTGTGTAAAAGAGGAAAGCTGATAATAAATGTGCCGACCTATCATTCATCAGATGATTTGTGGGTTCAGAGCCCCGCTCTTCTCATGACATCACCCGTGAGCTCAGAGAAGCAACCCTACCTTATGATGTGCTGTTTGGTTTCTCTTCCGCTCACGGTGGCCTTTGTTGGCCTCGTTGGCTCATTCATGTGAATGTCGAATCTTTAATAACCTCGGTCAACTGCTGCAATGCGACTATGGGCGGAAGACGGCCCAAAAAGGAGAATATAAGGTAGGATTGGTGTGTTGAAGTACCCAGACGACGTCATTGATAGGGGGGCTTGAAATTTACGGACCAATCATTGATCAGATAATTTGTGTGTTCAGAGCCCCGCTCTTCTCATGACGTCATCTGGGAGCTCAGAGTAGCAACCCTACCTTATGATGTCGTGTTTGGTTTCTCTTTCCCTCTTGGCCTCGCTGGCTCATTCATGTGAATGTTAAACGCTTTAATAAGCTCGGTCAACAGCTGAAATGCGACTCTGGTCGGAATACGGTCCAAAAATGAAAACATAAGATAGGGCTACTGCGTTGAAGTAGCCAGATGACGTCGTCTGATAAGTGGAGCTTGGACATGACAAATCATTATTGGTCAGATGGTTTAAAGGTACAAAATCCCTTCCTTCTCATGACGTCACTCGGGGAACTCAGAGTAGCAACCCTACCTTATGATGTCTTGTTTGGTTTCACTTCCGCTCGAGGTGGCCTTTCTTGGCCTCACTGGCTCATTCATGTGAATGTTGTCTACTCTTTGATAAGCTCGATCAACTGCTGAAATGCGACTCTGGGCGGAAGACGGTCCAAACAGGAGAACATATGGTAGGGTTGCTGCGTTAAAGTAGCCGGATGACGTCGTCTGATAGGTGGGGCTTGGACATGACCAATCATTGGTCAGAAGGTCTATACCTACAAAATCCCGCCCTTCTCATGACGTCACTCGGGCAACTGAGAGTATCCCCCCTACCTTATGATGTCCTGTTTGGTTTCTTTTCCCCTCACGTCGTGTTTCTTTGCCTCGCTGGCTCATTCATGTGAATGTTGACTCTTTCTATATATAATGAATATGCTCGGTCACCTGCTTAAATACGACTCTGGGCGGAAGACTGTCCAAATAGGAGAATATAAGGTACGGTTGCTGCGTTGAAGTAGCCGGTTGACGTCGTCTGATAGGTGGGGCTTGGACATGACCAATCATTGGTCAGATGGTTTATAGGTACAAAATACCGCCCTTCTCATAACGTCACTCGGGCAACTGAGAGTATCAACCCTACCTAAGTTGTGCTGTTTGATTCCTCTTCCGCTCACGGAGGTTTTCTTGGCCTCGCTGGCTAGAGGACGACTTATGGTAATGATCATAATGAAAAAAAAGCGGGCAAATTCTGAAATGCGACTCTGAGCAGAAGACGGTCCAAACAGAGCAAAAGATAGACATGGGTTGTTGAAGTAACCGGATGACGTCATTTGATAGGTGGGGCTTGGGACTTACCGACCAATCATTGATCAGATAATTTGTGGGGTCAGAGCCCCGCCCTTCTCATGACGTTACCCGGTTAGCTCAGAGTAGCAATCCTACCTTATGTTGTGCTGTTGTGTTCCTCTTCCGACCAATCATTGATCAGAGAAATTGTGGGTTCAGAGCCCCGCCCTTCTAATGACGTCGCCCGGGTACCTCAGAGTAGCAGCCTTACCTTATGCTGTTTGCTTCCTCCTCCGCCCACGGTGGCCTTGTTTGACCTCGCTGGCTTATGTGAAATGACGACGGCTTTATCCTGCTGAAATGCGACTCTGAACGGAAGACGGTCCAAAAGGGAAATTATAAGAGAGGGTTTGCTGGGTTGAAGTACCCGGCTGACGTCATCTGATAGGCGGGGCCTGGGCATAACCAATCATTGGACAGATAGATAGTTTATCGATTATAGAGCTCCGCCCTCCTCATGACATCACTCTGGAGCTGAGAGTAGCAACCCTACCTTATCAGGTGCTGTTTGGTTCTCTTCCGCTCACGGTGGCTTTTCTTGGCCTCGCTGGCTCATTCATGTGAATGATCACTCTTTAATAAGCTCGATCAACTGCAGAAACCCAACTCTGAGAGGAAGACGGCCCAAACAGGAGAACATAACATAGGGTTGCTGCTTTGAAGTAGCCGGCTGACGTCATCTAATAGGTGGGGTTTGGGATTGACCGACCAATCATTGATCAGATAATTTATAGGTTCAGAGCCACGTCCTTCTCACGACATCACCCGGGAGCTCAGAGAAGCAACCCTACCTTATGATGTGCTATTTGGTTTCTCTTCCGCTAACGGTGTCCTTTCTTGGGCTCGTTGGCTCATTCATGTGAATGTCGGCTCTTTAATAAGCTCGGTCAACTGCGGCAATGCGACTATGGGCGGAAGACGGTCCAAAAATGAAAACAAAGGTAGGGTTGGTGTGTTGAAGTACCCGGATGACGTCATCTGATAGGTGGTGCTTGGAACTTACCGACCAATCATTGATCAGATAATTTGTGTGTTCAGAGCCACGCTCTTCACGTGACGTTTCCCGGGAGCTCAGAGTAGCAACCCTACCTTATGATGTCCTGTTTGGTTTCTTTTCCACTCACGTCGCCTTTCTTGATCTCGCTGGCTCATTCATGTGAATGTTGATTGACTCTTTAATAAGCTCAGTCAACTGCTGAAATACGATTGTGGGCGGAAGACGGTCCAAATAGGAGAAAATAAGGTAGGGTTGCTGCGTTAAAGTAGCCGCATGACTTCGACTGATAGGTGGGGCTTGGACATGACCAATCATTGGTCAGATGGTTTATAGGTACAAAATACCGCCCTTCTCATAACGTCACTCGGGCAACTGAGAGTATCAACCCTACCTAAGTTGTGCTGTTTGATTCCTCTTCCGCTCACGGAGGCCCTTCTTGGCCTCGCTGGCTAGAAGCCTTCTTATGGTAATAATCATGGTAAAAAAAAAAGTTCGGGCAAATTCTGAAATGCGACTCTGAGCAGAAGACGGTCCAAACAGAACATAAGATAGACATGGGTTGTTGAAGTACCCGCATGACGTCATTCAATAGGCTTGGGACTTACCGACCAATCATTGATCAGATAGTTTGTGGGTTCAGAGCCCCGCCCTTCTCATGACGTTACCCGGTTAGCTCAGAGTAGCAACCCTACCTTATGTTGTGCTGTTTTGTTCCTCTTCCGCTCACGGTGGCCTTGTTTGCCCTTGCTTGCTCACTGGCTCATTCATGTGAATGTTGACTCTTTGATAAGCTGAGTGAACTGCTGAAATGCGACTCTGAGCGGAAAACGGTCCAAACAGGAGAAGATAAGATAAAGTTGTTGCGTTAAAGTAGTCCGCTGACGTCATCTGATAGGTGGGGTTTGGGATTGACCGACCAATCATTCATTGATCAGATAATTTGTGGGTTCAGAGACCCGCCCTTACTAGGACATCACCCGGGAGCTCAGAGAAGCAACCCTACCTTATGATATGCTGTTTGGTTTTCTCTTCTGCTTACGGTGGCCTTTCTTGGCCTCCTTGGGTCATTCATGTGATTGTCCACTCTTTAATAAGCTCGGTCAACTGCTGCAATGTGACTGTGGGCGGAAGACGGTCCAAAAAGGAGAACATAAGTTAGATTTGGTGTGTTGAAGTACCCGGATGACGTCGTCTTACAGGTGGGGCTTGGAACTTACCGACCAATCATTGATCAGATAATTTGTGTGTTCAGAGCCCCGCTCTTCTCATGACGTCACCCGGGAGCTCAGAGTAGCAACCCTACCTTATGATGTCCTGTTTGGTTTCTCTTCCCCTCAGGTCGCCTTTCTTGGCCTCACTCTCTCATTCATGTGAATGTTGTTGACTCTTTAATAAGCTCGGTCAACTGCTGAAATGCGACTCTGAGCGGAAGACGGACCAAATAGGAGAATATAAGTTAGGGTTGCTGCGTTGAAGTAGTCGGATGACCTCGTCTGATAAGTGGGGCTTGGGCATGACCAATCATTGGTCAGATGGTTTATAGGTACAAAATCCCGCCCTTCTCATGACTTCACTCGGGCAACTCAGAGTAGCAACCCTACCTTATGTTTGCTGTTTGATTCCTCCCGCTCACGGACGCCTTTCTTGAACTTCCTGGCTAGAAGACTCCTTATGGTAATGATAATAAAGAAAATAAAAACTCAGGGAAATGCTGAAATGCGACTCTTTGCAGAAGACGTTCCAAACAGAACATAAGGTAGGGTTGCTGCATGAAGTACCCGGATGGCGTCATATGATAGGTGGCGCTTGGGCATGACCGACCAATCATTGATCAGATTGTCTGTATATACAAAAACCCCGCCCTTCCCATGACGTCATCCGGATAACTCAGACAAGCAACCCTACCTTATGTTCTGCTGTTTGATTCCTCTTCCGCTCACGGAGGCCTTTCTTGGCCTCACCGACTCATTAATGTGAATTTTGACTCTTTGATAAGCTCGGTCAACTGCTGAAATTCGAATCTGGGCCGAAGACGGTCCAAAGAGGAGAACATAAGTTAGGGTTGCTGCGTTGAAGTAGACGGCTGACATCAGCTGACAGGTGGGGTTTGGGATTGACCGACCAATCATTCATCAGATAATTTGTGGGTTCAGAGCCCCGCCCTTCTCATAACATCATCCGGGAGGTCAGAGAAGCAACCCCACCTTATGATGTGCTCTTTGGTTTCTCTTCCGCTCACGGTGGCCTTTCTTGGCCTCGTTGGCTCATTCATGTGAATGTCGACTCTTTAAATAGGCTCGGTCGACTGCTGCAATGCGACTATAGGCGGAAGACGGTCCAAAAAGGAGAACATAAGGTAGGGTTGGTGTGTTAAAGTACCCGGATGACGTCATCTGAAAGGTGGCGCGAAAGTTCTGGGAGCGTTGAAGAATGTGTGGAAATCGAGAACATTATCTCGGAAAGCAAAAATGGGTATGTTTGAAGGAATAGTTGTTCCAACAATGTTATATGGTTGCGAGACGTGGGCTATAGAGAGAGTTGTTCAGAGGAGGGTGGATATGCTGGAAATGAGATGTCTGAGGACAATATGTGGTGTGAGGTGGTTTGATCGAGTAAGTAATAACAGGGTAAGAGAGTTGTGTGATAATAAAAAGAGTGTGGTTGAGAGAGCAGAAGAGGGTGTTTTGAAATGGTTTGGTCACATGGAGAGAATGAGTGACGAAAGATTGACCAAGAGGATATATGTGTCAGAGGTGGAGGGAATGAGGAGAAATGAGAGAGCAAATTGGAGATGGAAAGGTGGAGTGAAAAAGATTTTTAATGATCGGGTCCTGAACATGCAGGCGGGTGAAAGGCGTGGAAGGAATAGAGTGAATTGAATCGATGTGGTATACCGGGGTCGACGTGCTGTCAATGGATTTAACCAGGGCATGTGAAGCGTGTGCGGTAAACCATGGAAAGTTCTGTGGGGTTTGGATGTGGAAAGGAAGCTTCATTGATGAAGTGGTCGGCCACATAGTTCCTGCCTAAGACGAGAGACTTTAGGTGGTCCTTATCATGCTCACAGTTGGATTCATGTAAGTGTTCTAAGATCCTGCTGTCATCATCTTTATCATCGTCATCTAAAGGAACGAGCAGATGATGTTGGCCTAAGCACACTATATACCTTTACCTCTAGTAAACCATTATCTTCACCATACCCTTAGCTCTAATGCACTGATATCTTCACTATAATCTTATCTCTAATAGACGCTTATCTTCACTATACACTTACCTCAAATGTACTGTTATCTTCACGATTCCCATAGCTTTAATACACACCCTCATCTTCACTATACCCTTAGCTCTAGTACACCGTTATCTTCACTATACCCTTAGCTTTAACATCGCATTATATTCACAATACCCTTAGCTCTAATACACTGTTATCTTCACTCACTATACCCTTAGCTTTAATACAACAATATCTTCACTATACCCTTAGCTGTAGTACACAGTTATCTTCACTATACCCTTAGCTGTAATACACTATTATCTTCACTATACACTTTGGTCTAATATACCGTTATCTTCATTATACCCTTAGCTTTGATACCGCATTAGATTCACTATACCCTTAGCTCTAATACACCGTTATCTTCAATATGCCCATAGCTTTGATACATTGGTGTCTTCACTATACCCTTATATCAAATACACTGTTATCTTCATTCACTATACCCTCGGCTTTAATATACCATTATCTTCACTATATCCATATCTGGAAAACAGTTATCTTCATTATACCCTTAGGTGTAATACATCATTATCTTCACCCGTCGCCTTGACGAATTTCATCTTTCGCAAGGCTTTCATCACCTCTTTTCACCAAAGCACTCTCCCTGACTATGTCACTTGGCACACCAGAAGAACCAAAAGATCCTGCTTCTGGCACTCTGTATCATCAAGTACATTAAAGAAACCTTCAAAATACTTCATCTCCTACTCAATTTATCACTATCTCCTATCATCAATAGAGAAAGTAACTTCACTATAAGACCAATTTGGGTATATACATATATTGCTAAGGAAGAAGAACATTCCAAGTTGATTATTTTTTTGTTGTCATCATGTGAGATATTAAAGTAGAATAAGATGTGAGATACATCTCAATTTCAAATAAGGTGTGTCAATCATGTTCAAAAAGATGGTGTTGCTGGCAGTGGCTGGTGTAGTCATAGCAGTGTTCATGGAACTACTCAACAATCTGGTGAAAATGGGAGAGGAGAGACTGGTGATTTTCCTTCAAGAGCGAAACAGATAGATGAATTCCGTCACAATACCTCTTTTGGGAGTGTTTGAGCCTGAACCATTGGTCCTACTGCCAGTAGATACTGGCCAGAGTGAAATGCCCGTTTTAAGACAATTCTTGAGTGTGTTCTTTACAGTAAAGAACATAGTTAACCTCATCAATGAGGCCATTACAACACCGAAGCGCCCTAGCTACCTCATTCTTTTGAGAGGCGTTCTGAGGAGACACGTTCCCGTCGTAACGATATTGCTGAAGACGCTTCGGGAACTAATATTTTTTGTGGCATATGTCATTATAAGGGCCCAGGTTAAAGCAGCCGGAGAAGAGGCCAGGACAAGGGCTTTAGGAGACTTGAAGGGCAAGGCCGTCGGGAAGGGTAAGAGCGCGGGGAAGGCCAAGGCTGCTCTTGAATCCAAGGCTGCTGCTGAAGCAAAGGCTACTGCCGATGCCAAGGATGCTGCCGAAGCCAAGGCTGCCGCTGAAGCCAGGGTTGCCGCCGTAGCCATTGCTGCCGCCGAAGCCAGGTTTGCCGCCGTAGCCAGAGCTGCCGCCGAAGCCAACTCTGCCGTAGAAGCCAAGGCTGCAGCTGAAGCCAAGACTGCCGCCGAAGCCAAGGTGGCCGTCGAAGCCAAGGCTGCTGCTGAAGCCAAGGCTGCAGATGAAGCCAAAGCCGCCGACGAAGCCAAATTTGCCACTGAAGGGAGGTTTGCCAACGTAGCCATTGCTGCCGCAGAAGCCAGGTTTGCCGCCGTAGCCAGAGCTGCCGCCGAAGCCAACGCTGCCCTCGAAGCCAAGGCTGCAGCTGAAGCCAAGGCTGCAGCTGAAGCCAAGGCCGCTGCTGAAGCCAAGGTCGCTGCTGAAGCCAAGGCTGCTGCTGAAGCCAAGGCTGCTGCTGATGCCAAGGCTGCCGCCGTAGCCATTGCTGCTGCCGAAGCCAGGTTTGCCGCCGTAGCCAGGGCTGCCTAAGTTGCCAACGTTGCCTTCGAAAGCAAGGCTGCCGCTGAAGCAAGGGCTGCCGCCGAAGCCAGGGCTGCCGTCGAAGCAAGGGCTGTCACCGAAGCCAAAGCTGCTGCTGAAGCCGATGCTGTCGCTGAAGCCAAGGCGGCCGTCGAAGCCAGGTTTACCACCGTAGCCATTGCTGCTGCCGAAGCCAGGTTTGCCGCCGTAGCCAGAGCTGCCGCCGAAGCCAACGCTGCCGTGGAAGCCAAGGCTGCAGCTGATGCCAAGTCTGCAGCTGAAGCCAAGGCTGCCGCCGAAGCCAAGGTGGCCGTTAAAGCAAAGGCTGCTGCTGAAGCCAAAGCCGCCGCCGAAGCCTAGTTTGCCGCTGAAGGGAGGTTTGCCAACGTAGCCATTGCTGCCGCAGAAGCTAGGTTTGCCGCTGTAGCCAGAGCTGCCGCCGAAGCCAACGCTGCCCTCGAAGCCAAGGCTGCAGCTGAAGCCAAGGCTGCAGCTGAAGCCAAGGCTACCGCCGAAGCCAAGGCCGCTGCTGAAGCCAAGGCTGCTGCTGAAGCCAAGGCTGCTGCTGATGCCAAGGCTGCCGCCGAAGCCATTGCTGCTGCCGAAGCCAGGTTTGCCGCCGTAGCAAGGGCTGCCTCAGATGCCAACGCTGCCTTCGAAGGCAAGGCTGCCGCTGAAGCAAGGGCTGCCGCCGAAGCCAGGGCTGCCGTCGAAGCAAGGGCTGTCACCGAAGCCAAGGCTGCTGCTGAAGCCAATGCTGCCGCTGAAGCCAAGGCGGTCGCCGAAGCCAGGTCTACCACCGTAGCCATTGCTGCCGCCGAAGCCAGGTTTGCCGCCGTAGCCAGAGCTGCCGCCGAAGCCAACGCTGCCGTGGAAGCCAAGGCTGCAGCTGATGCCAAGTCTGCAGCTGAAGCCAAGGCTGCCGCCGAAGCCAAGGTGGCCGTTGAAGCAAAGGCTGCTGCTGAAGCCAAAGCCGCCGCCGAAGCCTAGTTTGCCGCTGAAGGGAGGTTTGCCAACGTAGCCATTGCTGCCGCAGAAGCCAGGTTTGCCGCCGTAGCCAGAGCTGCCGCCGAAGCCAACGCTGCCCTCGAAGCCAAGGCTGCAGCTGAAGCCAAGTCTGCCGCCGAAGCCAAGGTGGCCTTCTAAGCCAAGGCTATGCGTCTAACTTAATAACATGAAACCTACACATTAGCTCCGGACAAAGGCAAACGGCAGCGCAACGGCAAGACTACCCCACCTAGCACGAATACCTCACCCGAAATCATTTTTTCCGTATCCGAGGGCGAGGTAGCTGACCATCAGGGTGACACTACCGTACCCGAGTCCAGTACTACCGGACGTCAGCTTAACAAAGTCAGAGGGCAGCGTAAGGGTAAGACTACCGGACCTAGTACGACTACCGGACCTAGTACGATTCCGGGACCTAGTACGACTACCGGACCTAGTGCGACTACCGGACCTAGTAAGACTACCGTACCGGCTAACGTACGTCTGGTCAAGAAACGTAGGCGTAGGCGCAAGTCTCCCGTACTGGTATGCATGACTCCCCGACCCGATAGTACGATTACCCAACCAGATAAGAAGAAAAAGTCTGGTCATAAGAACAAGTCTCATCGGCTCTCAAGAAAGACGTTATGCTGGTGATGACCCGGGATCATGACCCAGGATCATGACCAAAATGATTCATAATAATAAGCTGCCGCTGAAGCCAGGTTTGCCGCCGTAGCCAGAGCTGCCGACGAAGCCAACGCTGCCCTCGAAGCCAAGGCTGCAGCTGAAACTAGAGCTGCTGCTCAAGCCAAGGGTGCCGCTGAAGCAAAGGCTGCATCCGAAGCCAAGGCTACAGTTCAAGTGAAGGCTGCCGCTGAAGCAAGGGCTGCGGCAGACAACCAAGCCTGCTGCTGAAACCAAGGCTGCCGCTGAAGTCAAGGTTGCCGTCGAAGCCAAGGCTGCAGCTGAAGCCTAGGCCGCGGACAAGGCTTCAGCTGTACCCGTAGCTCTAATACACCGTTATATTTAGTATGCCCATAGCTCTGATACATTTGTTGTCTTCACTATACCCTTATATAAAATACACTGTTATCTTCACTCACTATACCCTCGGCTTTAATACACCATTATCTTCACTATATCCATATCTGTAATACAGTTATCTGCATTATACCCTTAGGTGTAATACACCATTATCTTCAACCGCCGCCTTGCCGAATTTCATCTTTCGCAAAGCTTTCATCGCCTTCTCTTTCACCAAAGCACTCTCCCTGACTATGTCACTTGGCACACCAACCGAACCTAAAGACCCTGCATCTGGCACTCTGTATCATCAAGTACATTGAAGAAACCTTCAAAATACTCCATCTCCTACTCACTTTATCACTATATGCTATCATCAATAGAGAAAGTAACTTCACTATAAGACCAATTTGGGTAGTATAAATATATTGCTAAGGAACAAGAACATTCCAAGTTGATTATTTTCCTTCCTTTGGGAAAAAAAAAATGAGAGGGGAAGATTTCCAGCCCCCCGCTACCTTCCCTTTTAGTCGCCTTTTACGACACGCAGGGAATACGTGGGAAGTATTCTTTCTCCCCTATCCCCAGGGATAGTATATATATATATATATATATATATATATATATATATATATATATATATATATATATATATATATATATATATGTTTTAGATATCTGGGAGTGGATCTGTCAGCGGATGGAACCATGGAAGCGGAAGTGGATCATAGGGTGGGGGAGGGGGCGAAAATTTTGGGAGCCTTGAAAAATGTGTGGAAGTCGAGAACATTATCTTGGAAAGCAAAAATGGGTATGTTTGAAGGAATAGTGGTTCCAACAATGTTGTATGGTTGCGAGGCGTGGGCTATGGATAGAGTTGTGCGCAGGAGGATGGATGTGCTGGAAATGAGATGTTTGAGGACAATGTGTGGTGTGAGGTGGTTTGATCGAGTAAGTAACGTAAGGGTAAGAGAGATGTGTGGAAATAAAAAGAGCGTGGTTGAGAGAGCAGAAGAGGGTGTTTTGAAATGGTTTGGGCACATGGAGAGAATGAGTGAGGAAAGATTGACCAAGAGGATATATGTGTCGGAGGTGGAGGGAACGAGGAGAAGAGGGAGACCAAATTGGAGGTGGAAAGATGGAGTGAAAAGGATTTTGTGTGATCGGGGCCTGAACATGCAGGAGGGTGAAAGGAGGGCAAGGAATAGAGTGAATTGGAGCGATGTGGTATACAGGGGTTGACGTGCTGTCAGTGGATTGAATCAAGGCATGTGAAGCGTCCGGGGTAAACCATGGAAAGCTGTGTAGGTATGTATATTTGCGTGTGTGGACGTGTGTATGTACATGTGTATGGGGGGGGTTGGGCCATTTCTTTCGTCTGTTTCCTTGCGCTACCTCGCAACCGCGGGAGACAGCGACGAGGTATAAAAAAAAAAAATATATATGTATATATATATATATATATATATATATATATATATATATATATATATATATATCATAAGGAATCTAGCTCTCACAGTGATGAAGGTGATGGTCGATATAGAGCACTGTTGTCTAGGTTATACTGCGAGGAGAAGACTCGTCATAAATGATTGTGAAAAATTACAGGTGTAGAATGAGCCCAGGTTGATAATGATCAGTATTATTAATCAAACATACAAATAACAGCAAGTGTAATAACTAATTAACCACGAATCAAATGAAAAAGCAATTTCCCAGCACACAACATAAAACTATGTTAATACAACCATAAGTGCATTTAACCACAAAGGCAGCTTAAATTATATAAAAAAAAATCGTTACGCTCCCCTACCATACCACCACACCTCGGGGAAGAGCCACTACACCTCAGGATGCCGTCTGGGTTGAGACTGCCGTTGAAGGCGTCGGCACTGATATATAAGGGCTGATGAGATTGCAGTCCCTGACTAGTATCGTGACCATTCTAAAGGAGGATCAGGACCTGGGTTCCTTGAACGAAAAGTTGGTACGACTTTCGCTTTACGCAGGCCAGCATGACAGCTTCAAGTTCAGAGACAGAATGACCCCTCACGTAAATGCCGCCAGACAAGACTATTTCGAAGAATTACGAACTCTTTTCAAGGAGAATGAATATTATCTGAAAAAGTTTATTTTGGCCGCATTGAGGTTTGTGCAAGGTCAAGATTACCTGCTTGAGAAAATCCGCCTTGTAGAAGTTATCATTTTCATCTTGGAGGATGAAGAAACATATCCTTTGGATCTGGATATGTTGGTCTTGTTCTGCAACAACCTCTCAAAATACTCGTCCATCAGAAACTACGCGCACCGACCTGCTAGTGATGTGCTTATGTCAGCAGCACACAACTTGCTTTCTTGGTTGAGCGCAGAAGACATGGGTAAACTGCCGGATCCTGTTCTAAAGAAATTGTTCGGTGTGGTTGGGGACCCCACCCTCGCTATGCTGGGTTATAGAAATGCTGCTCAACCCAACGTTGCAAACTTGTATAATAACATCGCCAAGATTCACCCGGACAGCGTTATCCGCATTGATGGATGTGATAGGGACTTGCTGAAACTTGTTGTTTCTCTTAACCGGAGCCTCGATGTGTCTCACCTGGGTCCTTTGAGTGACCTATTTTACACAGTCTTGGCGAGAGCAGCCAAAACTGTCTCTGCTCCTCCCAGATTCGTACCCAAATTCGTCCAATATGTCTCATCTACTGGATATGTGCCAGGTCCCCAAGGATGCGTGGCTATCCTTAGATTGCTCGAAAGATGGATACACCAGCTGAAGGATGCCACTCAGGGACTCGATCTTGTGCGAACTCTGACATGCCGTCTTCTGGAGTCGGATGCTACCCCAACCATGGCAGCAAGAGCTCTCGCCTACCTCCTCCGCTCTCTCCACGACACTGACGATAAACACGGATGGAGCACCTCAATTTCTTCCACCGCTCAACAGGCTGTCAAGGATCTGGAGACAACAAACCAGTGCCAGGCTGGTGAATCATTGGACAATCTGAAATTCCTTGTCCATTGTGCCCAGATCATGTGTAGGGCAGCTAGGGCAATGAGACAGGAGAGAAGAATAGATGAGGTTACTGGGGAGTGTTTTCAAGAGGTCTTGTCTCCTCCTCCCGATGATATAATTGGTGCCATGATTGGCCTGGGTAGTTCCAAGGGCCGTGGTGCCTGGCGACGGCTGGCCAGGTCGCTGAGCCTCTCTTCTTACTGCCATGTTGTGGGCACAAGATTTTTCTGCACTTTGCTTTACGAGTTGGAGAGCCTTGTCCCGTGAGTCCATATGTCACATATCTGACATGGGTGACTTTGACAAAAAGGAGGATTTTTTATTTTTAGTTTAAAAAAAAAAAAGACATTCAATCCCTTATCTTCTTTTCCACTTCATAACTCTAAGGAATTCTTTTTTTCATTTAAAAAAAAAAAAGAATATCTCTTCTGTTCTTTCCTTTTCCGTTTCATAATTCTTTGTAAGGAAGATTTTTCATTTTTCTGATTTAAAAAAAAAAAAAAAATATTCTCGTCTTTTCCTTTTCCATTTCATAATTATTTCTAAGGAAGATTTTTTATCTTTTGTTTCTCAAAGAAAGTCTCCCTTTTCTTCTCCTTTTTCATTTCATAATTCTTATTTTCAATTTCTCAAAAAAAGATATTCTCAGTTGTGTATTCCTTTTTCATTTAATAATGCTTTCTAAGGAAGATTTTTCATTTTCTCTTTTTTCAAAAAAAGAAAATATTCTCGTCTTTTACTTTTCCATTTCATAATTATTTCCTAGGAAGATTTCTTTTATTTTTTATTTCTCAAAAAACAAAATCTCCATTTTCTTTTTTTCCATTTCATAATTCTTTTTATGGAAGATTTTTTATTCTTGGTTTCTCAAAAAGAAATTTCTCCCTTGACTTTTCCTTATCCACTTCATAATACTTTATAAGAAAGATTTTCTATTTTAAGTTTCTTAAAAAAAAAAAATAGATAATATTCTCTCCCTTGTCTTTTCCGTTTCCATTTCATAATTCTTGCTATACTATGCCATATATGTATGTACACTGTGTCCATATATGTGCATGATATGCACATACATTTGAAGTTGAGGCTTGATGAATGCGACGTGGTTTAGCTGATGGTGTGGGAGCACATAAACAGAAATCACATAGAAGCTTTTCATGTAGTCAAAGAAAATCTAAATTATTTTAGTCACTATCTGGTTCCACATGAGTCCTCCCTCCCAGTTCGTACCATCAACCACATGGCCCATTCATCACGTTAAGTACCACCTCCTTTCATCTTCAGTTTCCTTTCATCTCTATCCATCAGTTGTTCACAAATTCTTAATCATTTTCTTCTCGAACTTTGATGACTTGGATTCATTTTTTGTTTGCAATCTCACCGGACGTATCAGAATCATCACTTGTATGGCTTTGACCCAAATATTTCAGAACTGAAAAATGTTTTCTTTTACCTTTTTATTTCAGTATTGTGTTCGTGGTGGCAGACAGTCATTGTGTCGAGAGTCAGACTACAATGAATCACTGATGACACACAAACTACCACACAGTGGGTTCCATGGTTGCTACCTCTCCAGCCTGGACGACCCTCGTCACACACACACACACACACACACACATACACACACACACACACACACACACACACACACACACACGAGGCTCCGCAGTGCAGTAGTCAGTGTTGGCAATCCTCAGTCTAACGGGACCGGGTTCAGACCTTGGACAGGTCAGCTGACGGGATGACGGCCAATCATCCGTCCGTTTTCCATTTTGGTGCTGGTCGTTGAAGGGTTAGCCAGAGTAAACTGGATATATATATATATATATATATATATATATATATATATATATATATATATATATATATATATATATATATATATGTGTGTGTGTGTGTGTGTGTGTGTGTGTGTGTGTGTGTGTGTGTGTGTATGTTTGCCATAATGTATCTATTTTATTTGATTAATTGTCATTTATTGTTATTATTTATGGTATCCATAACAGGGCCCTGGTGTCGGCAATAGCACTAGCACCAGCTGAACCTTGATAGTTGGTTAATATGTTGATACATTATGTACAGTTGGGTACCACATGTACAGCCATCCACACTACACTCACATCCACACTACGATCCCATCCACACTTTACGAGCCACAGGCTATCCGCAAAACACCTCTGACACAACCACCTATCATCATCTTCCACATATCCCTTCCAATCCACACGAACCAATCACATAGCCCAATCAACAGGGACCCAATCACATTGCCCAATCCACAGGGAACCAATCACGTAGCCCAGTCCACACAAAACCTATCACACAGCTCTATCCACACGGAACCCGCCAAAGAGCACCATCCACCCAATCATCTGAACTGCAGCCTCCACTGGAGCCATCCACACTGCTCCACCGACTGAATCACTCACGCTCCACAAGCCAGTCAGTCAACCGGTCAGCCAGTCAGCCATTCAGCCAGTTAACCAGTCAGCCAGTCAACCAGTCAAAGTCATAAGTCTACCATCCATACAACCATCTAGGCATGTGCAGCACCAAGCTTACGTCATGCCCAGCATTGCATTGACGTCATCTCCAGCATCAAGGTGACGTCATGCCCGTTACCAATCTGACGTCAGGCCCAGCATCACACTGACCTCGATCAAGCCTAGCACCAAACTTGCATCATTTTCAGTAGCATCAAAATGACGTCATCCCCAGCATATGACGTAAGCATTAGCGTCAAACTGATATCTGGCCTAGAATCAAGCTGACGTCATCCTTAGGATCAAGCTGACATCAAGTCGAGGGTCACGCTGACGTCATCCAGCTGACTGTAGCACCAAACTTGCATCATTTTCAGTAGCATCAAAATGACGTCATCCCCAGCATATGACGTAAGCATTAGCGTCAAACTGATATCTGGCCTAGAATCAAGCTGACGTCATCCTTAGGATCAAGCTGACATCAAGTCGAGGGTCACGCTGACGTCATCCAGCTGACTGTACCCCGTCATCAATCCAGTGATGACGTCTGGTCAGCATCCCCGCAGGACAAGGTCAGAGGTCACCCATCCAGAAGTAATAACCTGTTAGTTTACTGCAGTTTCTCCTCCAGGGAATTACATCGCTCTAATGGTCTTCATATACATTAAAAAATATACATTTCCAAAATATATTGTCTGAAATTGAAAACCAACAAAATTTATATATAAAGTTTCTATAGAGGAGGAATAAAAAGAGAATGAAATACCAAAGGTTCTGAGGGTAATGTTAGATGGACATGCGAGGAATATTAATTATGTTAAAAGCAATTTTGTGTAAGTAATGTGATGGGAAGCAAGACGCATCATGGACCCGCCTCCTCCACCGCTGACTGAGGACAGAAAAGGAGGATGTATAAGTCTACGGAGGATGACACTCACGTTTCACTATACCTGACACACACACACACACACACACACACACACACACACACACACACACACACACACACACACACACACACAAACACACACACACACACACACACATACACACACACACACGCATATATATATATATATATATATATATATATATATATATATATATATATATACATATGTATATATATATATATATATATATATATATATATATATATATATATATATATATATATATATATATATATATATATATATATATATATATATATATATATATATATATATATATATATATGTCATTTCTTTTTTAGATAAAATATCTTATATTTAGATGAAAAAGCAAAATATATTTCCAGCATAAACTTTTTCCCTGTTATGTTGCCTTTAACGGCCACTATACACATCTGGTTACCAGGTTATACCTGCTATAACTTGCTATATACTTGCTATAACTTACTTTATAACTTGTTCTAGGAAGAAGCCGTCTCATGATGACACCATATTATCGGAAGAGCTTGAGTTATGTCCAAAATGAGGGGGGAAAATGAATGAGAATCGAGGCATTACAGTGCCATTCATCAAAACCAGGTTCGGAAAATGGAGTGTCCTTCCCAACATTTGATATTTAGCATATAAGAAAACAGGAATTACACATTTTCTGTTGCTTTACATAACACATGTCTTCATGTGTTGAGTTTGTTTTATTTTTGAAGGTCAAGTCAAAGGCAATTTTCATTATCCTCCTATCATTATCAAAACCTTTGACTGCTTCCTCTCGTCCTTGCTACGTTTCTATATATACTTAATTACGCTCTCATTTTTACTACATCCTTACCTTCGCTCTACACGCATCTTCACTTATGTCTATCACTCTATATATCTTCTCTACACCCTTACTTCATCTCTATGCTACCTATACTACATCTTCACATCTTCATTATGTTCACTATACTATAGCTTCATTACACCCTTATGATCACTATTCTACTTCTTTACTACACTCTCAAGTTTACTATATCCTCACTACACCCTTATGTTCTATGAATTATATCTTCACTACATGCTTACGTTCACTATTCTACATCCTCACTACACCCTTATTTTCAAAATGCTACATGTTAACTACACAATAATTCTACTTATCTTTAATTTCCCTTTTATGTCGTATGAATATGGCAATCTTTACTACTAAACATCACATCACCCTGTAATGAATAACCATCTTCACCGCACCTTTATATTTGATATATCTTTACAGGTCTGATCAAAGGAAATTTTCATTATCCTCTTATCATTATCAATACCTTTGACTACTTCATCTCGTCCTTGCTACGCTTCCATATAAACTTGATTACTCTCTCATTTTTACTACACCCTTCTCTTCCCTATACACGCATCTTTACTACACCAACATGTTTATCACTCTATATCTTCTCTACACCCTTATGTTCGGTACACTACATCTTTATGCTCACTGTACTACATCTTCACTATACTGTTATGTTCACTAAACTAAAGCCGCATTACACCCTTATGATCACTATTCTACATTTACTACACCCTCAAATTCACTATACTAGATCCTCACTACACCCTTATGTTCACAAAACTGTATCTTCAGTACACGCTTATGTTCACTATTCTACATCATGACTACACCCTTAATTTCAAAATTCTATACCTTCACCGCACCCATAACTCTACTGATCTTTAATTACCCTTTTAAGTCGTATGAATGTGGCAATCTTTACTACTAAACTTCACATCACCCCAATATCAATAGCCATCTTCACCGCACCTTTATATTTGATATATCTTTACAGGTCAGGTCAAAGGAAATTTTCATTATACTCTTATCATTATCAATACCTTTGAGTACTTCCTCTCATCCTTGCTACGCTGCCATATAAACTTGATTACTCTCTCATTTTTACTACACCCTTATCTTCCTTATACACGCATCTTTACTACACCCACATGTTTATCATTCTATATCTTCTCTACACTCTTATGTTCAGTACACTACATCTTTATGCTCACTATTCTACGTCTTCACTACACTGTTATGTTCACTAAACTATAGCCTCACTACATCCTTATGATCACTATTTTGCATCTACTACACCCTCAAATTCAATATATCAGATCCTCTCTACACCCTTATGTTGAATAAATCATATCTTCACTACACGCTTATGTTCATTATTCTGCATCATGACTACACCCTTATGTTCAATAAATTATATCTCCACTACACGCTTACGTTCACTATTCTATATCCTCACTACACCTTATTTTCAAAATGCTATATCTTCACCATACCCATAACTATATATATATTATCATGTATTCTCCTATCATCTTGTTTAAATTTAAAATCTTATATTATTTTGTCCTCCATGCTACGCACCACTGCCTCTCTGCCACGTTGGAACCAGATCGTTCTGCGTTCATTCAAGTCCTTGTTGCTTCGTCTCACTTTGACAGACAAGCCGGGCTTCATACACACTCCTTATATATCAGTGCCGACGCCTTCCACGGCAGTCTCAACCCAGACGGCATCCTGAGGTGTAGTGGCTCTTTCCCGAGGTGTGGTGGTGTGTTAGGGGAGCGTAACGATTTTTTTATATGTTAAGCTACCTTTGTGATTAAATGCACTTATGATTGTATTAACATAGTTTTATGTTATGTGCTGGGAAATTGCTTTTTCATTTGATTCGTGGTTAATTAGTTATTACACGCTGTTATTTGTATATTTGATTAATAATACTGATCATTATCAACCTGGGCTCATTCTACACCTGTAATTTTTCACAATCATTTATGACGAGTCTTCTCCTCGCAGTATAACCTAGACAACAGTGCTCTATATCGACCATCACCTTCATCACTGTGAGAGCTAGATTCGTTATGATATATATATATATATATATATATATATATATATATATATATATATATATATATATATATATACTATCCCTGGGGATAGGGGAGAAAGAATACTTCCCACGTATTCCCTGCGTGTCGTAAAAGGCGACTAAAAGGGAAGGTAGCGGGGGGGCTGGAAATCTTCCCCTCTCATTTTTTTTTTCCCAAATGAAGGAAAATAATCAACTTGGAATGTTCTTGTTCCTTAGCAATATATTTATACTACCCAAATTGGTCTTATAGTGGTTACTTTCTCTATTGATGATAGCATATAGTGATAAAGTGAGTAGGAGATGGAGTATTTTGAAGGTTTCTTCAATGTACTTGATGATACAGAGTGACAGATGCAGGGTCTTTAGGTTCGGTTGGTGTGCCAAGTGACATAGTCAGGGACAGTGCTTTGGTAAAAGACAAGGCGATGAAAACCTTGCGAAAGATGAAATTCGGCAAGGCGGCGGTTGAGGATAATGGTGTATTACACCTAAGGGTATAATGCAGATAACTGTATTACAGATATGGATATAGTGAAGATAATGGTGTATTAAAGCCGAGGGTATAGTGAGTGAAGATAACAGTGTATTTAATATAAGGGTATAGTGAAGACAACAAATGTATCAGAGCTATGGGCATACTAAAGATAACGGTGTATTAGAGCTACGGGTACAGCTGAAGCCTTGTCCGCGGCCTAGCCTTCAGATGCAGCCTTGGCTTCGACGGCAACCTTGACTTCAGCGGCAGCCTTGGTTTCAGCAGCAGGCTTGGTTGTCTGCCGCAGCCCTTGCTTCAGCGGCATCCTTCACTTAAACTGTAGCCTTGGCTTCGGATGCAGCCTTTGCTTCAGCGGCAGCCTTGGCTTGAGCAGCAGCTCTGGTTTCAGCTGCAGCCTTGGCTTCGAGGGCAGCGTTGGCTTCGTCGGCAGCTCTGGCTACGGCGGCAAACCTGGCTTCAGCGGCAGCTTATTATTATGAATCATTTTGGTCATGATCCTGGGTCATGATCCCGGGTCATCACCAGCATAACGTCTTTCTTGAGAGCCGATGAGACTTGTTCTTATGACCAGACTTTTTCTTCTTATCTGGTTGGGTAATCGTACTATCGGGTCGGGGAGTCATGCATACCAGTACGGGAGACTTGCGCCTACGCCTACGTTTCTTGACCAGACGTACGTTAGCCGGTACGGTAGTCTTACTAGGTCCGGTAGTCGTACTAGGTCCTGTAGTCATACTAGGTCCCGGAATCGTACTAGGTTCGGTAGTCGTACTAGGTCCGGTAGTCGTACTAGGTCCGTTAGTCTTACCCTTACGCTGCCCTCTGACTTTGTTAAGCTGACGTCCGGTAGTACTTGACTCGGGTACGGTAGTGTCACCCTGATGGTCAGCTACCTCGCCCTCGGATACGGAAAAAATGATTTCGGGTGAGGTATTCGTGCTAGGTGGGGTCGTCTTGCCGTTGCGCTGCCGTTTGCCTTTGTCCGGAGCTAATGTGTAGGTTTCATGTTATTAAGTTAGATGGCTTCTGCGGCAGCAATGGCTACGTTGGCAAACCTCCCTTCAGCGGCAAACTAGGCTTCGGCGGCGGCTTTGGCTTCAGCAGCAGCCTTTGCTTCAACGGCCACCTTGGCTTCGGCGGCAGCCTTGGCTTCAGCTGCAGACTTGGCATCAGCTGCAGCCTTGGCTTCCACGGCAGCGTTGGCTTCGGCGGCAGCTCTGGCTACGGCGGCAAACCTGGCTTCGGCGGCAGCAATGGCTACGGTGGTAAACCTGGCTTCGGCGGCCGCCTTGGCTTCAGCGGCAGCATTGGCTTCAGCAGCAGCTTGGCTTCGGTGGCAGCCCTTGCTTCGACGGCAGCCCTGGCTTCGGCGGCAGCCCTCGCTTCAGCGGCAGCCTTGCCTTCGAAGGCAGCGTTGGCATCTGAGGCAGCCCTGGCTACGGCGGCAAACCTGGCTTCGGCAGCAGCAATGGCTTCGGCGGCAGCCTTGGCATCAGCAGCAACCTTGGCATCAGCAGTAGCCTTGGCTTCAGCAGCGGCCTTGGCTTCGGCGGTAGCCTTGGCTTCTAGCCTTGGCTTAGAAGGCCACCTTGGCTTCGGCGGCAGACTTGGCTTCAGCTGCAGCCTTGGCTTCGGTGGCAGCCCTTGCTTCGACGGCAGCCCTGGCTTCGGCGGCAGCCCTCGCTTCAGAGGCAGCCTTGCCTTCGAAGGCAGCGTTGGCATCTGAGGCAGCCCTGGCTACGGCGGCAAACCTGGCTTCGGCAGCAGCAATGGCTTCGGCGGCAGCCTTGGCATCAGCAGCAGCCTTGGCTTCAGCAGCAGCCTTGGCTTCAGCAGCGGCCTTCGCTTCGGCGGTAGCCTTGGCTTCAGCTGCAGCCTTGGCTTCAGCAGCAGCCTTGGCTTCGAGGGCAGCGTTGGCTTCGGCGGCAGCTCTGGCTACAGCGGCAAACCTAGCTTCTGCGGCAGCAATGGCTACGTTGGCAAACCTCCCTTCAGCGGCAAACTAGGCTTCGGCGGCGGCTTTGGCTTCAGCAGCAGCCTTTGCTTCAACGGCCACCTTGGCTTCGGCGGCAGCCTTGGCTTCAGCTGCAGACTTGGCATCAGCTGCAGCCTTGGCTTCCACGGCAGCGTTGGCTTCGGCGGCAGCTCTGGCTACGGCGGCAAACCTGGCTTCGGCGGCAGCAATGGCTACGGTGGTAAACCTGGCTTCGGCGGCCGCCTTGGCTTCAGCGGCAGCATTGGCTTCAGCAGCAGCTTTGGCTTCGGTGGCAGCCCTTGCTTCGACGGCAGCCCTGGCTTCGGCGGCAGCCCTCGCTTCAGCGGCAGCCTTGCCTTCGAAGGCAACGTTGGCATCTTAGGCAGCCCTGGCTACGGCGGCAAACCTGGCTTCGGCAGCAGCAATGGCTTCGGCGGCAGCCTTGGCATCAGCAGCATCCTTGGCTTCAGCAGCAGCCTTGGCTTCAGGAGCAGCCTTGGCTTCGGCGGTAGCCTTGGCTTCAGCTGCAGCCTTGGCTTCAGCTGCAGCCTTGGCTTCGAGGGCTGCGTTGGCTTCGGCGGCAGCTCTGGCTACGGCGGCAAACCTGGCTTCTGCGGCAGCAATGGCTACGTTGGCAAACCTCCCCTCAGCGGCAAACTAGGCTTCGGCGGCGGCTTTGGCTTCAGCAGCAGCCTTTGCTTCAACGGCCACCTTGGCTTCGGCGGCAGCCTTGGCTTCAGCTGCAGACTTGGCATCAGCTGCAGCCTTGGCTTCCACGGCAGCGTTGGCTTCGGCGGCAGCTCTGGCTACGGCGGCAAACCTGGCTTCGGCGGCAGCAATGGCTACGGTGGTAAACCTGGCTTCGGCGGCCGCCTTGGCTTCAGCGGCAGCATTGGCTTCAGCAGCAGCCTTGGCTTCGGTGGCAGCCCTTGCTTCGACGGCAGCCCTGGCTTCGGCGGCAGCCCTGGCTTCAGCGGCAGCCTTGCCTTCGAAGGCAGCGTTGGCATCTGAGGCAGCCCTGGCTACGGCGGCAAACCTGGCTTCGGCAGCAGCAATGGCTTCGGCGGCAGCCTTGGCATCAGCAGCAGCCTTGGCTTCAGCAGTAGCCTTGGCTTCAGCAGCGGCCTTGACTTCGGCGGTAGCCTTGGCTTTAACTGCAGCCTTGGCTTCAGCTGCAGCCTTGGCTTCGAGGGCAGCGTTGGCTTCGGCGGCAGCTCTGGCTACGGCGGCAAACCTGGCTTCTGCGGCAGCAATGGCTACGTTGGCAAACCTCCCTTCAGTGGCAAATTTGGCTTCGTCGGCGGCTTTGGCTTCATCTGCAGCCTTGGCTTCAGCAGCAGCCTTGGCTTCGACGGCCACCTTGGCTTCGGCGGCAGTCTTGGCTTCAGCTGCAGCCTTGGCTTCTACGGCAGCGTTGGCTTCGGCGGCAGCTCTGGCTACGGCGGCAAACCTGGCTTCGGCGGCAGCAATGGCTACGGCGGCAAACCTGGCTTCAGCGGCAGCCTTGGCTTCGGCAGCATCCTTGGCATCGGCAGTAGCCTTTGCTTCAGCAACAGCCTTGGATTCAAGAGCAGCCTTGGCCTTCCCCGCGCTCTTACCCTTCCCGACGGCCTTGCCCTTCCCGTCTCCTAAAGCCCTTGTCCTGGCCTCTTCTCCGGCTGCTTTAACCTGGGCCCTTATAATGACATATGCCAGAAAAAATATTAGTTCCCGAAGCGTCTTCAGCAATATCGTTACGACGGGAACGTGTCTCCTCAGAACGCCTCTCAAAAGAATGAGGTAGCTAGGGCGCTTCGGTGTTGTAATGGCCTCATTGATGAGGTTAACTATGTTCTTTACTGTAAAGAACACACTCAAGAATTGTCTTAAAACGGGCATTTCACTCTGGCCAGTATCTACTGGCAGTAGGACCAATGGTTCAGGCTCAAACACTCCCAAAAGAGGTATTGTGACGGAATTCATCTATCTGTTTCGCTCTTGAAGGAAAATCACCAGTCTCTCCTCTCCCATCTTCACCAGATTGTTGAGTAGTTCCATGAACACTGCTATGACTACACCAGCCACTGCCAGCAGCACCATCTTTTTGAACATGATTGACACACCTTATTTGAAATTGAGATGTATCTCACATCTTATTCTACTTTAATATCTCACATGATGACAACAAAAAAATAATCAACTTGGAATGTTCTTCTTCCTTAGCAATATATGTATATACCCAAATTGGTCTTATAGTGAAGTTACTTTCTCTATTGATATTAGGAGATAGTGATAAATGGAGTAGGAGATGAAGTATTTTGAAGGTTTCTTTAATGTACTTGATGATACAGAGTGCCAGAAGAAGGATCTTTTGGTTCGGCTGGTGTGCCAAGTGACATAGTCAGGGAGAGTGCTTTGGTGAAAAGAGAAGGTGATGAAAGCCTTGCGAAAGATGAAATTCGTCAAGGCGACGGGTGAAGATAATGATGTATTACACCTAAGGGTATAATGAAGATAACTGTTTTCCAGATATGGATATAGTGAAGATAATGGTATATTAAAGCCAAGGGTATAGTGAATGAAGATAACAGTGTATTTGATATAAGGGTATAGTGAAGACACCAATGTATCAGAGCTATGGGCATATTGAAGATAACGGTGTATTAGAGCTAAGGGTATAGTGAATATAATGCGGTATCAAAGCTAAGGGTATAATGAAGATAACGGTATATTAGACCAAAGTGTATAGTGAAGATAATAGTGTATTACAGCTAAGGGTATAGTGAAGATAACTGTGTACTACAGCTAAGGGTATAGTGAAGATACTGTTGTATTAAAGCTAAGGGTATAGTGAGTGAAGATAACAGTGTATTAGAGCTAAGGGTATTGTGAATATAATGCGATGTTAAAGCTAAGGGTATAGTGAAGATAACGGTGTACTAGAGCTAAGGGTATAGTGAAGATGAGGGTGTGTATTAAAGCTGTGGGAATCGTGAAGATAACAGTACATTTGAGGTAAGTGTATAGTGAAGATAAGCTTCTATTAGAGATAAGATTATAGTGAAGATATCAGTGCATTAGAGCTAAGGGTATGGTGAAGATAATGGTTTACTAGCGGTAAAGGTATATAGTGTGCTTAGGCCAACATCATCTGCTCGTTCCTTTAGATGAAGATGATAAAGATGATGACAGCAGGATCTTAGAACACTTACATGAATCCAACTGTGAGCATGATAAGGACCACCTAAAGTCTCTCGTCTTAGGCAGGAACTATGTGGCCGACCACTTCATCAATGAAGCTTCCTTTCCACATCCAAACCCCACAGAACTTTCCATGGTTGACCGCACACGCTTCACATGCCCTGATTAAATCCATTGACAGCACGTCGACCCCGGTATACCACATCGATTCAATTCACTCTATTCCTTCCACGCCTTTCACCCGCCTGCATGTTCAGGACCAGATCATTAAAAATCTTTTTCACTACACCTTTCCATCTCCAATTTGCTCTCTCATTTCTCCTCATTCCCTCCACCTCTGCCACATATATCCTCTTCGTCAATCTTTCGTCACTCATTTTCTCCATGTGAGCAAACCATTTCAAAACACCCTCTTCTGCTCTCTCAACCACACTCTTTTTATTATCACACAACTCTCTTACCCTGTTATTACTTACTCGATCAAACCACCTCACACCACATATTGTCCTCAGACATCTCATTTCCAGCATATCCACCCTCCTCTGAACAACTCTCTCTATAGCCCACGTCTCGCAACCATATAACATTGTTGGAACAACTATTCCTTCAAACATACCCATTTTTGCTTTCCGAGATAATGTTCTCGATTTCCACACATTCTTCAACGCTCCCAGAACTTTCGCGCCACCTTTCAGATGACGTCATCCGGGTACTTTAACACACCAACCCTACCTTATGTTCTTTTTGGACCGTCTTCCGCCTATAGTCGCATTGCAGCAGTCGACCGAGCCTATTTAAAGAGTCGACATTCACATGAATGAGCCAACGAGGCCAAGAAAGGCCACCGTGAGCGGAAGAGAAACCAAAGAGCACATCATAAGGTGGGGTTGCTTCTCTGACCTCCCGGATGATGTTATGAGAAGGGCGGGGCTCTGAACCCACAAATTATCTGATGAATGATTGGTCGGTCAATCCCAAACCCCACCTGTCAGCTGATGTCAGCCGTCTACTTCAACGCAGCAACCCTAACTTATGTTCTCCTCTTTGGACCGTCTTCGGCCCAGATTCGAATTTCAGCAGTTGACCGAGCTTATCAAAGAGTCAAAATTCACATTAATGAGTCGGTGAGGCCAAGAAAGGCCTCCGTGAGCGGAAGAGGAATCAAACAGCAGAACATAAGGTAGGGTTGCTTGTCTGAGTTATCCGGATGACGTCATGGGAAGGGCGGGGTTTTGTATATACAGACAATCTGATCAATGATTGGTCGGTCATGCCCAAGCGCCACCTATCATATGACGCCATCCGGGTACTTCATGTAGCAACCCTACCTTATGTTCTGTTTGGAACGTCTTCTGCAAAGAGTCGCATTTCAGCATTTCCCTGAGTTTTTATTTTCTTTATTATCATTACCATAATGAGTCTTCTAGCCAGGAAGTTCAAGAAAGGCGTCCGTGAGCGGGAGGAATCAAACAGCAAACATAAGGTAGGGTTGCTACTCTGAGTTGCCCGAGTGAAGTCATGAGAAGGGCGGGATTTTTTACCTATAAACCATCTGACCAATGATTGGTCATGCCCAAGCCCCACTTATCAGACGAGGTCATCCGACTACTTCAACGCAGCAACCCTAACTTATATTCTCCTATTTGGTCCGTCTTCCGCTCAGAGTCGCATTTCAGCAGTTGACCGAGCTTATTAAAGTGTCAACAACATTCACATGAATGAGAGAGTGAGGCCAAGAAAGGCGACCTGAGGGGAAGAGAAACCAAACAGGACATCATAAGGTAGGTATGCTACTCTGAGCTCCCGGGTGACGTCATGAGAATAGCGGGGCTCTGAACACACAAATTATCTGATCAATGATTGGTCGGTAAGTTCCAAGCCCCACCTGTAAGACAACGTCATCCGGGTACTTCAACACACCAAATCTAACTTATGTTCTCCTTTTTGGACCGTCTTCCGCCCACAGTCGCATTGCAGCAGTTGACCGAGCTTATTAAAGAGTGGACAATCACATGAATGACCCAAGGAGGCCAAGAAAGGCCACCGTAAGCAGAAGAGAAACCAAACAGCATATCATAAGGTAGCGTTGCTTCTCTGAGCTCCCGGGTGATGTCCTAGGAAGGGCGGGTCTCTGAACCCACAAATTATCTGATCAATGAATGATTGGTCGGTCAATCCCAAACCCCACCTATCAGATGACGTCAGCGGACTACTTCAACGCAACAACTTTATCTTATCTTCTCCTGTTTGGACCGTCTTCCGCTCAGAGTCGCATTTCAGCAGTTCACTCAGCTTATCAAAGAGTCAACATTCACATGAATGAGCCAGTGAGCAAACAAGGGCAAACAAGGCCACCGTGAGCGGAAGAGGAACAAAACAGCACAACATAAGGTAGGGTTGCTACTGTGAGCTAACCGGGTAACGTCATGAGAAGGGCGGGGCTCTGAACCCACAAACTATCAGATCAATGATTGGTCGGTAAGTCCCAAGCCTATTGAATGACGTCATGCGGGTACTTCAACAACCCATGTCTATCTTATGTTCTGTTTGGTCCGTCTTCTGCTCAGAGTCGCATTTCAGAATTTGCCCAAACTTTTTTTTTACCATGATTATTACCATAAGTAGTCTTCTAGCCAGCGAGGCCAAGAAGGGCCTCCGTGAGCGGAAGAGGAATCAAACAGCACAACTTAGGTAGGGTTGATTCTCTCAGTTGCCCGAGTGACGTTATGAGAAGGGCGGTATTTTGTACCTATAAACCATCTGACCAATGATTGGTCATGTCCAAGCCCCACCTATCAGTCGAAGTCATGCGGCTACTTTAACGCAGCAACCCTACCTTATTTTCTCCTATTTGGACCGTCTTCCGCCTAGAATCGTATTTCAGCAGTTGACCGAGCTTATTAAAGAGTCAATCAACATTCACATGAATGAGCCAGCGAGACCAAGAAAGGCGACGTGAGTGGAAAAGAAACCAAACAGGACATCATAAGGTAGGGTTGCTACTCTGAGCTCCCGGGAAACGTCACGTGAAGAGCGTGGCTCTGAACACACAAATTATCTGATCAATGATTGGTCGGTAAGTTCCAAGCACCACCTATTAGATGACGTCATCCGGGTACTTCAACACACCAACCTTACCTTTGTTTTCATTTTTGGACCGTCTTCCGCCCATAGTCGCATTGCAGCAGTTGACCGAGCTTATTAAAGAGCCGACATTCACATGAATGAGCCAACGAGGCCAAGAAAGGACACCGTTAGCGGAAGAGAAACCAAACAGCACATCATAAGGTAGGGTTGCTTCTCTGAGCTCCCGGGTGATGTCGTGAGAAGGACGTGGCTCTGATCCTATAAATTATCTGATCAATGATTGGTCGGTCAATCCCAAACCCCACCTATTAGATGACGTCAGCCGGCTACTTCAAAGCAGCAACCCTATGTTATGTTCTCCTGTTTGGACCGTCTTCCTCTCAGAGTTGGGTTTCTGCAGTTGATCGAGCTTATTAAAGAGTGATCATTCACATGAATGAGCCAGCGAGGCCAAGAAAAGCCACCGTGAGCGGAAGAGAACCAAACAGCACCTGATAAGGTAGGGTTGCTACTCTCAGCTCCAGAGTGATGTCATGAGGAGGGCGGAGCTCTATAATCGATAAACTATCTATCTGTCCAATGATTGGTTATGCCCAGGCCCCGCCTATCAGATGACGTCAGCCGGGTACTTCAACCCAGCAAACCCTCTCTTATAATTTCCCTTTTGGACC
>NC_092229.1:39794331-39822310 GCF_036320965.1 Panulirus ornatus
CACTGAAAACCATTTTTTCCCCGACCCTGGTTTTGATGGATGGCACAGTAACGCCTAGATTCTCATTAATTTTCCCTCTTCATTTTGGACCATAACTCAAGCTCTTCAGATGATATTATGTCATCATGATACGGCTTCTTCCTAGAACAAGTTATAAAATAAGTTATAGCCAGTATATAGCAAGTTATAGCAGGTACAACCTGGTAACCAGATGTGCACAGTGGCTGCTAAAGGCAACAAAATAGGGAAAGAGAAAAGTTTATGTTGGAAATATATTTTGCTTTTTTAAGATATTTTATCTAAAAAAGAAATGATATATATATATATATATATATATATATATATATATATATATATATATATATATATATATATATATATATATATATATATATATATATATATATATATATATATATATATATACATATATATATATATATATATATATATATATATATATATATATATATATATATATATATATATAGAGATGGAATGAGTATTTTGAAGGTTTGTTGAATGTGTCTGATGACAGAGTGGCAGATATAGGGTGTTTTGGTCGAGGTGGTGTGCAAAGTGAGAGGGTTAGGGAAAATGATTTGGTAAACAGAGAAGAGGTAGTAAAAGCTTTGCGGAAGATGAAAGCCGGCAAGGCAGCAGGTTTGGATGGTATTGCAGTGGAATTTATTAAAAAAGGGGGTGACTGTATTGTTGACTGGTTGGTAAGGTTATTTAATGTATGTATGACTCATGGTGAGGTGCCTGAGGATTGGCGGAATGCGTGCATAGTGCCATTGTACAAAGGCAAAGGGGATAAGAGTGAGTGCTCAAATTACAGAGGTATAAGTTTGTTGAGTATTCCTGGTAAATTATATGGGAGGGTATTGATCGAGAGGGTGAAGGCATGTACAGAGCATCAGATTGGGGAAGAGCAGTGCGGTTTCAGAAGTGGTAGAGGATGTGTGGATCAGGTGTTTGCTTTGAAGAATGTATGTGAGAAATACTTAGAAAAGCAAATGGATTTGTATGTAGCATTTATGGATCTGGAGAAGGCATATGATAGAGTTGATAGAGATGCTCTGTGGAAGGTATTAAGAATATATGGTGTGGGAGGCAAGTTGTTAGAAGCAGTGAAAAGTTTTTATCGAGGATGTAAGGCATGTGTACGTGTAGGAAGAGAGGAAAGTGATTGGTTCTCAGTGATTGTAGGTTTGCGGCAGGGGTGTGTGATGTCTCCATGGTTGTTTAATTTGTTTATGGATGGGGTTGTTAGGGAGGTAAATGCAAGAGTCCTGGAAAGAGGGGCAAGTATGAAGTCTGTTGGGGATGAGAGAGCTTGGGAAGTGAGTCAGTTGTTGTTCGCTGATGATACAGCGCTGGTGGCTGATTCATGTGAGAAACTGCAGAAGCTGGTGACTGAGTTTGGTAAAGTGTGTGGAAGAAGAAAGTTGAGAGTAAATGTGAATAAGAGCAAGGTTATTAGGTACAGTAGGGGTGAGGGTCAAGTCAATTGGGAGGTGAGTTTGAATGGAGAAAAACTGGAGGAAGTGAAGTGTTTTAGATATCTGGGAGTGGATCTGTCAGCGGATGGAACCATGGAAGCGGAAGTGGATCATAGGGTGGGGGAGGGGGCGAAAATTCTGGGAGCCTTGAAAAATGTGTGGAAGTCGAGAACATTATCTCGGAAAGCGAAAATGGGTATGTTTGAGGGAATAGTGGTTCCAACAATGTTGTATGGTTGCGAGGCGTGGGCTATGGATAGAGATGTGCGCAGGAGGATGGATGTGCTGGAAATGAGATGTTTGAGGACAATGTGTGGTGTGAGGTGGTTTGATCGAGTAAGTAACGTAAGGGTAAGAGAGATGTGTGGAAATAAAAAGAGCGTGGTTGAGAGAGCAGAAGAGGGTGTTTTGAAATGGTTTGGGCACATGGAGAGAATGAGTGAGGAGAGATTGACCAAGAGGATATATGTGTCGGAGGTGGAGGGAACGAGGAGAAGAGGGAGACCAAATTGGAGGTGGAAAGATGGAGTGAAAAAGATTTTGTGTGATCGGGGCCTGAACATGCAGGAGGGTGAAAGGAGGGCAAGGAATAGAGTGAATTGGAGTCATGTGGTATACAGGGGTTGACGTGCTGTCAGTGGATTGAATCAAGGCATGTGAAGCGTCTGGGGTAAACCATGGAAAGCTGTGTAGGTATGTATATTTGCGTGTGTGGACGTGTGTATGTACATGTGTATGGGGGGGGGAGGGTTGGGCCATTTCTTTCGTCTGTTTCCTTGCGCTACCTCGCAAACGCGGGAGACAGCGACAAAGTATAAAAAAAAAAAAAAAAAAAAATATATATATATTATGGATGGGGTTGTTAGGGAGGTGAATGCAAGAGTTTTGGAAAGAGGGGCAAGTATGAAGTCTGTTGGGGATGAGAGATCTTGGGAAGTGAGTCAGTTGTTGTTCGCTGATGATACAGCGCTGGTGGCTGATTCATGTGAGAAACTGCAGAAGCTGGTGACTGAGTTTGGTAAAGTGTGTGAAAGAAGAAAGTTAAGAGTAAATGTGAATAAGAGCTAGGTTATTAGGTACAGTAGGGTTGAGGGTCAAGTCAATTGGGAGGTAAGTTTGAATGGAGAAAAACTGGAGGAAGTAAAGTGTTTTAGATATCTGGGAGTGGATCTGGCAGCGGATGGAACCATGGAAGCGGAAGTGGATCATAGGGTGGGGGAGGGGGCGAAAATTCTGGGAGCCTTGAAGAATGTGTGGAAGTCGAGAACATTATCTCGGAAAGCAAAAATGGGTATGTTTGAAGGAATAGTGGTTCCAACAATGTTGTATGGTTGCGAGGCGTGGGCTATGGATAGAGTTGTGCGCAGGAGGATGGATGTGCTGGAAATGAGATGTCTGAGGACAATGTGTGGTGTGAGGTGGTTTGATCGAGTAAGTAACGTAAGGGTAAGAGAGATGTGTGGAAATAAAAAGAGCGTGGTTGAGAGAGCAGAAGAGGGTGTTTTGAAATGGTTTGGGCACATGGAGAGAATGAGTTAGGAAAGATTGACCAAGAGGATATATGTGTCGGAGGTGGAGGGAACGAGGAGAAGTGGGAGATCAAATTGGAGGTGGAAAGATGGAGTGAAAAAGATTTTGTGTGATCGGGGCCTGAACATGCAGGAGGGTGAAAGGAGGGCAAGGAATAGAGTGAATTGGATCGATGTGGTATACAGGGGTTGACGTGCTGTCAGTGGATTGAATCAGGACATGTGAAGCGTCTGGGGTAAACCATGGAAAGCTGTGTAGGTATGTATATTTGCGTGTGTGGACGTATGTATATACATGTGTATGGGGGTGGGTTGGGCCATTTCTTTCGTCTGTTTTCTTGCGCTACCTCGCAAACGCAGGAGACAGCGACAAAGCAAAAAAAAAAAAAAATATATATATATATATATATATATATATATATATATATATATATATATATATATATATATATATATATATATATATATATACATATATATATATATATATATATATATATATACATATATATATATATATATATATATATATATATATATATATATATATATATATATATATATACCTTAAGAGAGGAACCATATATCGTGGCATATAAGGGTATATATAGTGGTATATGTGTGTGTGTGTGTGTGTGTGTATGTGTGTGTGTGTGTGTGTGTGTGTGTGTGTGTGTGTGTGTGTGTGTGTGTGTGTGTGTGTGTGTGTGTGTGTGTGTGTCAGGTATAGTGAAACGTGAGTGTCATCCTCCGTAGACTTATACATCCTCCTTTTCTGTCCTCAGTCAGCGGTGGAGGAGGCGGGTCCATGATGCGTCTTGCTTCCCATCACATTACTTACACAAAATTGCTTTTAACATAATTAATATTCCTCGCATGTCCATCTTACATTACCCTCAGAACCTTTGGTATTTCATTCTCTTTTTATTCCTCCTCTATACAAACTTTATATATAAATTTTGTTGGTTTTCAATTTCAGACAATATATTTTGGAAATATGTATATTTTTTAATGTATATGAAGACTATTAGAGAGATGTAATTCCCTGGAGGAGAAACTGCAGTAAACTAACAGGTTATTACTTCTGGATGGGTGACCTCTGACCTTGTCCTGCGGGGATGCTGACCAGACGTCATCACTGGATTGATGACGGGGTACAGTCAGCTGGATGACGTCAGCGTGACCCTCGACTTGATGTCAGCTTGATCCTAAGGATGACGTCAGCTTGATTCTAGGCCAGATATCAGTTTGACGCTAATGCTTCACGTCATATGCTGGGGGTGACGTCATTTTGATGCTATTGAAAATGATGCAAGTTTGGTGCTAGGCTTGATCGAGGTCAGTGTGATGCTGGGCCTGACGTCAGATTGGTAACGGGCATGACGTCACCTTGATGCTGGAGATGACGTCAATGCAATGCTGGGCATGACATGACCTTGATACTGGGCATGACGTCAGCTTGGTGCTGCACATGACGTCAGGTCAATGCTGGGGCTGACGTCAGCTTGAAGATGGAGCTGTCATCTGCCTGAATGGTTGTATGGATGGTAGACTTATGACTTTGACTGGTTGACTGGCTGACTGGTTAACTGGCTGACTGACTGACTGGCTGACCGGTTGACTGACTGGCTGACCGATTGACTGACTGGCTTGTGGAGCGCGAGTGATTCAGTGGGTGGAGCAGTGTGGATGGCGCCAGTGGAGGCTGCAGTTCAGATGATTGGGTGGATGGTGCTCTTTGGCGGGTTCCGTGTGGATAGAGCTGTGTGATGGTTTTGTGTGGACTGGGCTACGTGATTGGTTCCCTGTGGATTGGGCTATGTGATTGGGTCCCTGTTGATTGGGCTATGTGATTGGTTCGTGTGGATTGGAAGGGATATGTGGAAGATGATGATAGGTGGTTGTGTCAGAGGTGTTGTGCGGATAGCCTGTGGCTCGTAAAGTGTGGATGGGATCGTAGTGTGGATGTAAGTGTAGTGTGGATGGCTGTACATGTGGTACCCAACTGTACATAATGTATCAACATATTAACCAACTATCAAGGTTCAGCTGGTGCTAGTGCTATTGCCGACACCAGGGCCCTGTTATGGATACCATAAATAATAACAATAAATGACAATTAATTAATCAAATAAAATAGATACATTTTGGCAAACACACACACACACACACACACACACACACACACACACACACACACACACACACACACACACACACACACACATATATATATATATATATATATATATATATATATATATATATATATATATATATATATATATATATATATATATATATATATATATATATATATATATACATATCCAGTTTACTCTGGCTAACCCTTCAACGACCAGCACCAAAATGGAAAACGGACGGATGATTGGCCGTCATCCCGTCAGCTGACCTGTCCAAGGTCTGAACCCGGTCCCGTTAGACTGAGGATTGCCAACACTGACTACTGCACTGCGGAGCCTCGTGTGTGTGTGTGTGTGTGTGTATGTGTGTGTGTGTGTGTGACGAGGGTCGTCCAGGCTGGAGAGGTAGCAACCATGGAACCCACTGTGTGGTAGTTTGTGTGTCATCAGTGATTCATTGTAGTCTGACTCTCGACACAATGACTGTCTGCCACCACGAACACAATACTGAAATAAAAAGGTAAAAGAAAACATTTTCCAGTTCTGAAATATTTGGGTCAAAGCCATACAAGTGATGATTCTGATACGTCCGGTGAGATTGCAAACAAAAAATGAATCCAAGTCATCAAAGTTCGAGAAGAAAATGATTAAGAATTTGTGAACAACTGATGGATAGAGATGAAAGGAAACTGAAGATGAAAGGAGGTGGTACTTAACGTGATGAATGGGCCATGTGGTTGATGGTACGAACTGGGAGGGAGGACTCATGTGGAACCAGATAGTGACTAAAATAATTTAGATTTTCTTTGACTACATGAAAAGCTTCTATGTGATTTCTGTTTATGTGCTCCCACACCATCAGCTAAACCACGTCGCATTCATCAAGCCTCAACTTCAAATGTATGTGCATATCATGCACATATATGGACACAGTGTACATACATATATGGCATAGTATAGCAAGAATTATGAAATGGAAACGGAAAAGACAAGGGAGAGAATATTATCTATTTTTTTTTTTTAAGAAACTTAAAATAGAAAATCTTTCTTATAAAGTATTATGAAGTGGATAAGGAAAAGTCAAGGGAGAAATTTCTTTTTGAGAAACCAAGAATAAAAAAATCTTCCATAAAAAGAATTATGAAATGGAAAAAAAGAAAATGGAGATTTTGTTTTTTGAGAAATAAAAAATAAAAGAAATCTTCCTAGGAAATAATTATGAAATGGAAAAGTAAAAGACGAGAATATTTTCTTTTTTTGAAAAAAGAGAAAATGAAAAATCTTCCTTAGAAAGCATTATTAAATGAAAAAGGAATACACAACTGAGAATATCTTTTTTTGAGAAATTGAAAATAAGAATTATGAAATGAAAAAGGAGAAGAAAAGGGAGACTTTCTTTGAGAAACAAAAGATAAAAAATCTTCCTTAGAAATAATTATGAAATGGAAAAGGAAAAGACGAGAATATTTTTTTTTTTTTTTTAAATCAGAAAAATGAAAAATCTTCCTTACAAAGAATTATGAAACGGAAAAGGAAAGAACAGAAGAGATATTCTTTTTTTTTTAAATGAAAAAAAGAATTCCTTAGAGTTATGAAGTGGAAAAGAAGATAAGGGATTGAATGTCTTTTTTTTTTTTAAACTAAAAATAAAAAATCCTCCTTTTTGTCAAAGTCACCCATGTCAGATATGTGACATATGGACTCACGGGACAAGGCTCTCCAACTCGTAAAGCAAAGTGCAGAAAAATCTTGTGCCCACAACATGGCAGTAAGAAGAGAGGCTCAGCGACCTGGCCAGCCGTCGCCAGGCACCACGGCCCTTGGAACTACCCAGGCCAATCATGGCACCAATTATATCATCGGGAGGAGGAGACAAGACCTCTTGAAAACACTCCCCAGTAACCTCATCTATTCTTCTCTCCTGTCTCATTGCCCTAGCTGCCCTACACATGATCTGGGCACAATGGACAAGGAATTTCAGATTGTCCAATGATTCACCAGCCTGGCACTGGTTTGTTGTCTCCAGATCCTTGACAGCCTGTTGAGCGGTGGAAGAAATTGAGGTGCTCCATCCGTGTTTATCGTCAGTGTCGTGGAGAGAGCGGAGGAGGTAGGCGAGAGCTCTTGCTGCCATGGTTGGGGTAGCATCCGACTCCAGAAGACGGCATGTCAGAGTTCGCACAAGATCGAGTCCCTGAGTGGCATCCTTCAGCTGGTGTATCCATCTTTCGAGCAATCTAAGGATAGCCACGCATCCTTGGGGACCTGGCACATATCCAGTAGATGAGACATATTGGACGAATTTGGGTACGAATCTGGGAGGAGCAGAGACAGTTTTGGCTGCTCTCGCCAAGACTGTGTAAAATAGGTCACTCAAAGGACCCAGGTGAGACACATCGAGGCTCCGGTTAAGAGAAACAACAAGTTTCAGCAAGTCCCTATCACATCCATCAATGCGGATAACGCTGTCCGGGTGAATCTTGGCGATGTTATTATACAAGTTTGCAACGTTGGGTTGAGCAGCATTTCTATAACCCAGCATAGCGAGGGTGGGGTCCCCAACCACACCGAACAATTTCTTTAGAACAGGATCCGGCAGTTTACCCATGTCTTCTGCGCTCAACCAAGAAAGCAAGTTGTGTGCTGCTGACATAAGCACATCACTAGCAGGTCGGTGCGCGTAGTTTCTGATGGACGAGTATTTTGAGAGGTTGTTGCAGAACAAGACCAACATATCCAGATCCAAGGGATATGTTTCTTCATCCTCCAAGATGAAAATGATAACTTCTACAAGGCGGATTTTCTCAAGCAGGTAATCTTGACCTTGCACAAACCTCAATGCGGCCAAAATAAACTTTTTCAGATAATATTCATTCTCCTTGAAAAGAGTTCGTAATTCTTCGAAATAGTCTTGTCTGGCGGCATTTACGTGAGGGGTCATTCTGTCTCTGAACTTGAAGCTGTCATGCTGGCCTGCGTAAAGCGAAAGTCGTACCAACTTTTCGTTCAAGGAACCCAGGTCCTGATCCTCCTTTAGAATGGTCACGATACTAGTCAGGGACTGCAATCTCATCAGCCCTTATATATCAGTGCCGACGCCTTCCACGGCAGTCTCAACCCAGACGGCATCCTGAGGTGTAGTGGCTCTTCCCCGAGGTGTGGTGGTATGGTAGGGGAGCGTAACGATTTTTTTTATATAACTTAAGCTGCCTTTGTGGTTAAATGCACTTATGGTTGTATTAACATAGTTTTATGTTGTGTGCTGGGAAATTGCTTTTTCATTTGATTCGTGGTTAATTAGTTATTACACTTGCTGTTATTTGTATGTTTGATTAATAATACTGATCATTATCAACCTGGGCTCATTCTACACCTGTAATTTTTCACAATCATTTATGACGAGTCTTCTCCTCGCAGTATAACCTAGACAACAGTGCTCTATATCGACCATCACCTTCATCACTGTGAGAGCTAGATTCGTTATGATATATATATATTTTTTTTTTTTTTTTTTTTTTTTTTACTTTGTCGCTGTCTCCCGCGTTTGCGAGGTAGCGCAAGGAAACAGACGAAAGAAATGGCCCAACCCCCCCCCCCCATACATGCATACACATACGTCCACACACGCAAATATACATACCTACACAGCTTTCCATGGTTTACCCCAGACGCTTCACATGCCTTGATTCAATCCACTGACAGCACGTCAACCCCGGTATACCACATCGCTCCAATTCACTCTATTCCTCGCCCTCCTCTCACCCTCCTGCATGTTCAGGCCCCGATCACACAAAATCTTTTTCACTCCATCCTTCCACCTCCAATTTGGTCTCCCTCTTCTCCTCGTTCCCCTCAACCTCCGACACATATATCCTCTTGGTCAATCTTTCCTCACTCATTCTCTCCATGTGCCCAAACCACTTCAAAACACCCTCTTCTGCTCTCTCAACCACGCACTTTTTATTTCCACATATCTCTCTTACCCTTACGTTACTCACTCGATCAAACCACCTCACACCACACATTGTCCTCAAACATCTCATTTCCAGCACATCCATCCTCCTGTATATATATATATATACTATCCCTGGGGATAGGGGAGAAAGAATACTTTCCACGTATTCCCTGCGTGTCGCAGAAGGCGACTAAAAGGGAAATCTTCCCCTCTCATTTTTTTTTCCAAAGTAAGGAAAATGATCAACTTGGAATGTTCTTGTTCCTTAGCAATATATGTATACTACCCAAATTGGTCTTATAGTGAACTTACTTTCTCTATTGATGATAGCAGATAGTGATAAAGTGAGTAGGAGATGGAGTATTTTGAAGGTTTCTTCAATGTACTTGATGATACAGAGTGCCAGATGCAGGGTCTTTAGGTTCGGTTGGTGTGCCAAGTGACATAGTCAGGAAGAGTGCTTTGGTGAAAGACAAGGCGATGAAAGCCTTGCGAAAGATGAAATTCGGCAAGGCGGCGGTTGAGGGATAATGGTGTATTACACCTAAGGGTATAATGCAGATAACTGTATTACAGATATGGATATAGTGAAGATAATGGTGTATTAAAGCCGAGGGTACAGTGAGTGAAGATAACAGTTTATTTAATATAAGGGTATAGTGAAGACAACAAATGTATCAGAGCTATGGGCATACTGAAGATAACGGTGTATTAGAGCTACGGGTACAGCTGAAGCCTAGTCCGCGGCCTAGCCTTCAGCTGCAGCCTTGGCTTCGACGGCAACCTTGACTTCAGCGGCAGCCTTGGTTTCAGCAGCAGGCTTGTTTGTCTGCCGCAGCCCTTGCTTCAGCGGCAGCCTTCACTTCAACTGTAGCCTTGGCTTCGGATGCAGCCTTTGCTTCAGCGGCAGCCTTGGCTTGAGCAGCAGCTCTGGTTTCACCTGCAGCCTTGGCTTCGAGGGCAGCGTTGGCTTCGTCGGCAGCTCTGGCTACGGCGGCAAACCTGGCTTCAGCGGCAGCTTATTATTATGAATCATTTTGGTCATGATCCTGGGTCATGATCCCGGGTCATCACCAGCATAACGTCTTTCTTGAGAACCGATGAGACTTGTTCTTATGACCAGACTTTTTCTTCTTATCTGGTTGGGTAATCGTACTATCGGGTCGGGGAGTCATGCATACCAGTACGGGAGACTTGCGCCTACGCCTACGTTTCTTGACCAGACGTACGTTAGCCGGTACGGTAGTCTTACTAGGTCCGGTAGTCGTACTAGGTCCGGTAGTCGTACTAGGTCCCGGAATCGTACTAGGTTCGGTAGTCGTACTAGGTCCGGTAGTCGTACTAGGTCCGGTAGTCTTACCCTTACGCTGCCCTCTGACTTTGTTAAGCTGACGTCCGGTAGTACTGGACTCGGGTACGGTAGTGTCACCCTGATGGTCAGCTACCTCACCCTCGGATACGGAAAAAATGATTTTGGGTGAGGTATTCGTGCTAGGTGGGGTCGTCTTGCCGTTGCGCTGCCGTTTGCCTTTGTCCGGAGCTAATGTGTAGGTTTCATGTTATTAAGTTAGACGCATAGCCTTGGCTTAGAAGGCCACCTTGGCTTCGGCGGCAGACTTGGCTTCAGCTGCAGCCTTGGCTTCGGTGGCAGCCCTTGCTTCGACGGCAGCCCTGGCTTCGGCGGCAGCCCTCGCTTCAGCGGCAGCCTTGCCTTCGAAGGCAGCGTTGGCATCTTAGGTAGCCCTGGCTACGGCGGCAAACCTGGCTTCTGCAGCAGCAATGGCTTCGGCGGCAGCCTTGGCATCAGCAGCAGCCTTGGCTTCAGCAGCAGCCTTGGCTTCAGCAGCGGCCTTGGCTTCGGCGGTAGCCTTGGCTTCAGCTGCAGCCTTGGCTTCAGCTGCAGCCTTGGCTTCGAGGGCAGCGTTGGCTTCGGCGGCAGCTCTGGCTACAGCGGCAAACCTAGCTTCTGCGGCAGCAATGGCTACGTTGGCAAACCTCCCTTCAGTGGCAAACTAGGCTTCAGCGGCGGCTTTGGCTTCAGCAGCAGCCTTTGCTTCAACGGCCACTTTGGCTTCGGCGGCAGCCTTGGCTTCAGCTGCAGACTTGGCATCAGCTGCAGCCTTGGCTTCCACGGCAGCGTTGGCTTCGGCGGCAGCTCTGGCTACGGCGGCAAACCTGGCTTCGGCGGCAGCAATGGCTACGGTGGTAAACCTGGCTTCGGCGGCCGCCTTGGCTTCAGCGGCAGCATTGGCTTCAGCAGCAGCTTGGCTTCGGTGGCAGCCCTTGCTTCGACGGCAGCCCTGGCTTCGGCGGCAGCCCTGGCTTCAGCGGCAGCCTTGCCTTCGAAGGCAGCGTTGGCATCTGAGGCAGCCCTGGCTACGGCGGCAAACCTGGCTTCGGCAGCAGCAATGGCTTCGGCGGCAGCCTTGGCATCAGCAGCAGCCTTGGCTTCAGCAGCAGCCTTGGCTTCAGCAGCGGCCTTGGCTTCGGCGGTAGCCTTGGCTTCAGCTGCAGCCTTGGCTTCAGCTGCAGCCTTGGCTTCGAGGGCAGCGTTGGCTTCGGCGGCAGCTCTGGCTACAGCGGCAAACCTAGCTTCTGCGGCAGCAATGGCTACGTTGGCAAACCTCCCTTCAGCGGCAAACTAGGCTTCGGCGGCGGCTTTGGCTTCAGCAGCAGCCTTTGCTTCAACGGCCACCTTGGCTTCTGCGGCAGCCTTGGCTTCAGCTGCAGACTTGGCATCAGCTGCAGCCTTGGCTTCCACGGCAGCGTTGGCTTCGGCGGCAGCTCTGGCTACGGCGGCAAACCTGGCTTCGGCGGCAGCAATGGCTACGGTGGTAAACCTGGCTTCGGCGGCCGCCTTGGCTTCAGCGGCAGCATTGGCTTCAGCAGCAGCCTTGGCTTCGGTGGCAGCCCTTGCTTCGACGGCAGCCCTGGCTTCGGCGGCAGCCCTTGCTTCAGCGGCAGCCTTGCCTTCGAAGGCAGCGTTGGCATCTGAGGCAGCCCTGGCTACGGCGGCAAACCTGGCTTCGGCAGCAGCAATGGCTTCGGCGGCAGCCTTGGCATCAGCAGCAGCCTTGGCTTCAGCAGCTAGCCTTGGCTTCAGCAGCGGCCTTGACTTCGGCGGAGCCTTGGCTTTAACTGCAGCCTTGGCTTCAGCTGCAGCCTTGGCTTCGAGGGCAGCGTTGGCTTCGGCGGCAGCTCTGGCTACGGCGGCAAACCTGGCTTCTGCGGCAGCAATGGCTACGTTGGCAAACCTCCCTTCAGTGGCAAATTTGGCTTCGTCGGCGGCTTTGGCTTCATCTGCAGCCTTGGCTTCAGCAGCAGCCTTGGCTTCGACGGCCACCTTGGCTTCGGCGGCAGTCTTGGCTTCAGCTGCAGCCTTGGCTTCTACGGCAGCGTTGGCTTCGGCGGCAGCTCTGGCTACGGCAGCAAACCTGGCTTCGGCGGCAGCAATGGCTACGGCGGCAAACCTGGCTTCAGCGGCAGCCTTGGCTTCGGCAGAATCCTTCGCATCGGCAGTAGCCTTTGCTTCAGCAGCAGCCTTGGATTCAAGAGCAGCCTTGACCTTCCCCGCGCTCTTACCCTTCCCGACGGCCTTGCCCTTCCCGTCTCCTAAAGCCCTTGTCCTGGCCTCTTCTCCGGCTGCTTTAACCTGGGCCCTTATAATGACATATGCCACAAAAAATATTAGTTCCCGAAGCGTCTTCAGCAATATCGTTACGACGGGAACGTGTCTCCTCAGAACGCCTCTCAAAAGAATGAGGTAGCTAGGGCGCTTCGGTGTTGTAATGGCCTCATTGATGAGGTTAACTATGTTCTTTACTGTAAAGAACACACTCAAGAATTGTCTTAAAACGGGCATTTCACTCTGGCCAGTATCTACTGGCAGTAGGACCAATGGTTCAGGCTCAAACACTCCCAAAAGAGGTATTGTGACGGAATTCATCTATCTGTTTCGCTCTTGAAGGAAAATCACCAGTCTCTCCTCTCCCATCTTCACCAGATTGTTGAGTAGTTCCATGAACACTGCTATGACTACACCAGCCACTGCCAGCAACACCATCTTTTTGAACATGATTGACACACCTTATTTGAAATTGAGATGTATCTCACATCTTATTCTACTTTAATATCTCACATGATGACAACAAAAAAATAATCAACTTGGAATGTTCTTCTTCCTTAGCAATATATGTATATACCCAAATTGGTCTTATAGTGAAGTTACTTTCTCTATTGATGATAGGAGATAGTGATAAATTGAGTAGGAGATGAAGTATTTTGAAGGTTTCTTTAATGTACTTGATGATACAGAGTGCCAGAAGCAGGATCTTTTGGTTCGGCTGGTGTGCCAAGTGACATAGTCAGGGAGAGTGCTTTGGTGAAAAGAGGTGATGAAAGCCTTGCGAAAGATGAAATTCGTCAAGGCGACGGGTGAAGATAATGATGTATTACACCTAAGGGTATAATGAAGATAACTGTTTTCCAGATATGGATATAGTGAAGATAATGGTATATTAAAGCCGAGGGTATAGTGAATGAAGATAACAGTGTATTTGATATAAGGGTATAGTGAAGACACCAATGTATCAGAGCTATGGGCATATTGAAGATAACGGTGTATTAGAGCTAAGGGTATAGTGAATCTAATGCGGTATCAAAGCTAAGGGTATAATGAAGATAACGGTATATTAGACCAAAGTGTATAGTGAAGATAATAGTGTATTACAGCTAAGGGTATAGTGAAGATAACTGTGTACTACAGCTAAGGGTATAGTGAAGATATTGTTGTATTAAAGCTAAGGGTATAGTGAGTGAAGATAACAGTGTATTAGAGCTAAGGGTATTGTGAATATAATGCGATGTTAAAGCTAAGGGTATAGTGAAGATAACGGTGTACTAGAGCTAAGGGTATAGTGAAGATGAGGGTGTGTATTAAAGCTATGGGAATCGTGAAGATAACAGTACATTTGAGGTAAGTGTATAGTGAAGATAAGCGTCTATTAGAGATAAGATTATAGTGAAGATATCAGTGCATTAGAGCTAAGGGTATGGTGAAGATAATGGTTTACTAGAGGTAAAGGTATATAGTGTGCTTAGGCCAACATCATCTGCTCGTTCCTTTAGATGACGATGATAAAGATGATGACAGCAGGATCTTAGAACACTTACATGAATCCAACTGTGAGCATGATAAGGACCACCTAAAGTCTCTCGTCTTAGGCAGGAACTATGTGGCCGACCACTTCATCAATGAAGCTTCCTTTCCACATCCAAACCCCACAGAACTTTCCATGGTTTACCGCACACGCTTCACATGCCCTGGTTAAATCCATTGACAGCACGTCGACCCCGGTATACCACATCGATTCAATTCACTCTATTCCTTCCACGCCTTTCACCCGCCTGCATGTTCAGGACCCGATCATTAAAAATCTTTTTCACTCCACCTTTCCATCTCCAATTTGCTCTCTCATTTCTCCTCATTCCCTCCACCTCTGACACATATATCCTCTTGGTCAATCTTTCGTCACTCATTCTCTCCATGTGACCAAACCATTTCAAAACACCCTCTTCTGCTCTCTCAACCACACTCTTTTTATTATCACACAACTCTCTTACCCTGTTATTACTTACTCGATCAAACCACCTCACACCACATATTGTCCTCAGACATCTCATTTCCAGCATATCCACCCTCCTCTGAACAACTCTCTCTATAGCCCACGTCTCGCAACCATATAACATTGTTGGAACAACTATTCCTTCAAACATACCCATTTTTGCTTTCCGAGATAATGTTCTCGATTTCCACACATTCTTCAACGCTCCCAGAACTTTCGCGCCACCTTTCAGATGACGTCATCCGGGTACTTTAACACACCAACCCTACCTTATGTTCTCCTTTTTGGACCGTCTTCCGCCTATAGTCGCATTGCAGCAGTCGACCGAGCCTATTTAAAGAGTCGACATTCACATGAATGAGCCAACGAGGCCAAGAAAGGCCACCGTGAGCGGAAGAGAAACCAAAGAGCACATCATAAGGTGGGGTTGCTTCTCTGACCTCCCGGATGATGTTATGAGAAGGGCGGGGCTCTGAACCCACAAATTATCTGATGAATGATTGGTCGGTCAATCCCAAACCCCACCTGTCAGCTGATGTCAGCCGTCTACTTCAACGCAGCAACCCTAACTTATGTTCTCCTCTTTGGACCGTCTTCGGCCCACATTCGAATTTCAGCAGTTGACCGAGCTTATCAAAGAGTCAAAATTCACATTAATGAGTCGGTGAGGCCAAGAAAGGCCTCCGTGAGCGGAAGAGGAATCAAACAGCAGAACATAAGGTAGGGTTGCTTGTCTGAGTTATCCGGATGACGTCATGGGAAGGGCGGGGTTTTTGTATGTACAGAAAATCTGATCAATGATTGGTCGGTCATGCCGAAGCGCCACCTATCATATGACGCCATCCGGGTACTTCATGCAGCAACCCTACCTTATGTTCTGTTTGGAACGTCTTCTGCAAAGAGTCGCATTTCAGCATTTCCCTGAGTTTTTATTTTCTTTATTATCATTACCATAAGGAGTCTTCTAGCCAGGAAGTTCAAGAAAGGCGTCCGTGAGCGGGAGGAATCAAACAGCAAACATAAGGTAGGGTTGCTACTCTGAGTTGCCCGAGTGAAGTCATGAGAAGGGCGGGATTTTGTACCTATAAACCATCTGACCAATGATTGGTCATGCCCAAGCCCCACTTATCAGACGAGGTCATCCGACTACTTCAACGCAGCAACCCTAACTTATATTCTCCTATTTGGTCCGTCTTCCGCTCAGAGTCGCATTTCAGCAGTTGACCGAGCTTATTAAAGAGTCAACAACATTCACATGAATGAGAGAGTGAGGCCAAGAAAGGCGACCTGAGGGGAAGAGAAACCAAACAGGACATCATAAGGTAGGGTTGCTACTCTGAGCTCCCAGGTGACGTCATGAGAAGAGCGGGGCTCTGAACACACAAATTATCTGATCAATGATTGGTCGGTAAGTTCCAAGCCCCACCTGTAAGACGACGTCATCCGGGTACTTCAACACACCAAATCTAACTTATGTTCTCCTTTTTGGACCGTCTTCCGCCCACAGTCGCATTGCAGCAGTTGACCGAGCTTATTAAAGAGTGGACAATCACATGAATGACCCAAGGAGGCCAAGAAAGGCCACCGTAAGCAGAAGAGAAACCAAACAGCATATCATAAGGTAGGCTTGCTTCTCTGAGCTCCCGGGTGATGTCCTAGGAAGGGCGGGTCTCTGAACCCACAAATTATCTGATCAATGAATGATTGGTCGGTCAATCCCAAACCCCACCTATCAGATGACGTCAGCGGACTACTTCAACGCAACAACTTTATCTTATCTTCTCCTGTTTGGACCGTCTTCCGCTCAGAGTCGCATTTCAGCAGTTCACTTAGCTTATCAAAGAGTCAACATTCACATGAATGAGCCAGTGAGCAAACAAGGGCAAACAAGGCCACCGTGAGCGGAAGAGGAACAAAACAGCACAACATAAGGTAGGGTTGCTACTCCGAGCTAACCGGGTAACGTCATGAGAAGGGCGGGGCTCTGAACCCACAAACTATCTGATCAATGATTGGTCGGTAAGTCCCAAGCCTATTGAATGACGCCATGTGGGTACTTCAACAACCCATGTCTATCTTATGTTCTGTTTGGACCGTCTTCTGCTCAGAGTCGCATTTCAGAATTTGCCCGAACTTTTTTTTTTACCATGATCATTACCATAAGTAGTCTTCTAGCCAACGAGGCCAAGAAGGGCCTCCGTGAGCGGAAGAGGAATCAAACAGCACAACTTAGGTAGGGTTGATACTCTCAGTTGCCCGAGTGACGTTATGAGAAGGGCGGTATTTTGTACCTATAAACCATCTGACCAATGATTGGTCATGTCCAAGCCCCACCTATCAGTCGAAGTCATGCGGCTACTTTAACGCAGCAACCCTACCTTATTTTCTCCTATTTGGACCGTCTTCCGCCCAGAATCGTATTTCAGCAGTTGACCGAGCTTATTAAAGAGTCAATCAACATTCACATGAATGAGGCAGCGAGACCAAGAAAGGCGACGTGAGTGGAAAAGAAACCAAACAGGACATCATAAGGTAGGGTTGCTACTCTGAGCTCCCGGGAAACGTCACGTGAAGAGCGTGGCTCTGAACACACAAATTATCTGATCAATGATTGGTCGGTAAGTTCCAAGCACCACCTATCAGATGACGTCATCCGGGTACTTCAACACACCAACCCTACCTTTGTTTTCATTTTTGGACCGTCTTCCGACCATAGTCGCATTGCCGCAGTTGACCGAGCTTATTAAAGAGCCGACATTCACATGAATGAGCCAACGAGCCCAAGAAAGGACACCGTTAGCGGAAGAGAAACCAAACAGCACATCATAAGGTAGGGTTGCTTCTCTGAGCTCCCGGGTGATGTCGTGAGAAGGACGTGGCTCTGAACCTATAAATTATCTGATCAATGATTGGTCGGTCAATCCCAAACCCCACCTATTAGATGACGTCAGCCAGCTACTTCAAAGCAGCAACCCTATGTTATGTTCTCCTGTTTGGACCGTCTTCCTCTCAGAGTTGGGTTTCTGCAGTTGATCGAGCTTATTAAAGAGTGATCATTCACATGAATGAGCCAGCGAGGCCAAGAAAAGCCACCGTGACCGGAAGAGAACCAAACAGCACCTGATAAGGTACGGTTGCTACTCTCAGCTCCAGAGTGATGTCATGAGGAGGGCGGAGCTCTATAATCGATAAACTATCTATCTGTCCAATGATTGGTTATGCCCAGACCCCGCCTATCAGATGACGTCAGCCGGGTACTTCAACCCAGCAAACCCTCTCTTATAATTTCCCTTTTGGACCGTCTTCCGTTCAGAGTCGCATTTCAGCAGGATAAAGAGTCGTCATTTCACATAAGCCAGCGAGGTCAAACAAGGCCACCGTGGGCGGAGGAGGAAGCAAACAGCATAAGGTAAGGCTGCTACTCTGAGGTACCCGGGCGACGTCATTAGAAGGGCGGGGCTCTGAACCCACAATTTCTCTGATCAATGATTGGTCGGAAGAGGAAGACAACAGCACAACATAAGGTAGGATTGCTACTCTGAGCTAACCGGGTAACGTCATGAGAAGGGCGGGGCTCTGAACCCACAAATTATCTGATCAATGATTGGTCGGTAAGTCCCAAGCCCCACCTATCAAATGACGTCATCCGGTTACTTCAACAACCCATGTCTATCTTTTGCTCTGTTTGGACCGTCTTCTGCTCAGAGTCGCATTTCAGAATTTGCCCGCTTTTTTTTTCATTATGATCATTACCATAAGTCGTCCTCTAGCCAGCGAGGCCAAGAAAACCTCCGTGAGCGGAAGAGGAATCAAACAGCACAACTTAGGTAGGGTTGATACTCTCAGTTGCCCGAGTGACGTTATGAGAAGGGCGGTATTTTGTACCTATAAACCATCTGACCAATGATTGGTCATGTCCAAGCCCCACCTATCAGACGACGTCAACCGGCTACTTCAACGCAGCAACCGTAACTGATATTCTCCTATTTGGACCGTCTTCCGCCCAGAGTCGTATTTAAGCAGGTGACCGAGCATATTCATTATATATAGAAAGAGTCAACATTCATATGAATGAGCCAGCGAGGCAAAGAAACACGACGTGAGGGGAAAAGAAACCAAACAGGACATAATAAGGTAGGGGGGATACTCTCAGTTGCCCGAGTGACGTCATGAGAAGGGCGGGATTTTGTAGGTATAGACCTTCTGACCAATGATTGGTCATGTCCAAGCCCCACCTATCAGACGACGTCATCCGGCTACTTTAACGCAGCAACCCTATCATATGTTCTCCTGTTTGGACCGTCTTCCGCCCACAGTCGCATTTCAGCAGTTGATCGAGCTTATCAAAGAGTAGACAACATTCACATGAATGAGCAGTGAGGCCAAGAAAGGCCACCTCGAGCGGAAGTGAAACCAAACAAGACATCATAAGGTAGGGTTGCTACTCTGAGTTCCCCGAGTGACGTCATGAGAAGGAAGGGATTTTGTACCTATAAACCATCTGACCAATAATGATTTGTCATGTCCAAGCTCCACTTACCAGACGACGTCATCTGGCTACTTCAACGCAGTAGCCCTATCTTATGTTTTCATTTTTGGACCGTATTCCGACCAGAGTCGCATTTCAGCTGTTGACCGAGCTTATTAAAGCGTTTAACATTCACATGAATGAGCCAACGAGGCCAAGAGGGAAAGAGAAACCAAACACGACATCATAAGGTAGGGTTGCTACTCTGAGCTCCCAGATGACGTCATGAGAAGAGCGGGGCTCTGAACACACAAATTATCTGATCAATGATTGGTCCGTAAATTTCAAGCCCCCCCTATCAATGACGTCGTCCGGGTACTTCAACACATCAATCCTACCTTATATTCTCCTTTTTGGGCCGTCTTCCGCCCATAGTCGCATTGCAGCAGTTGACCGAGGTTATTAAAGATTCGACATTCGCATGAATGAGCCAACGAGGCCAACAAAGGCCACCGTGAGCGGAAGAGAAACCAAACAGCACATCATAAGGTAGGGTTGCTTCTCTGAGCTCACGGGTGATGTCATGAGAAGAGCGGGGCTCTGAACCCACAAATCATCTGATGAATGATAGGTCGGCACATTTATTATCAGCTTTCTTCTTTTACACACTTTACCAAACTCAGTCAAAAGCTTCTGCAGTTTCTCACACGAATCAGCCACATGCGCTGTATCATCATCGAACAACTGACTCATTTCCCAAACTCTCTCATCCCCAACAGACTGCATACTTGCCCCTCTTTCCAAAACTCTTGCATTCACCTCCCTAACAACCCCATCCATAAATAAACTAAAGAACCATGAAGACATCACACACCCCTGCCGCAAACTAACATTCACTGAGAATCAATCACTTTCCTCTCTTCTTATACGTACACATGCCTTACATTCTCGATAAAAACTTTTCACTGCATCTAACAACTTGCCTCCCACACCAGGTATTCTTAATACCTTCCACAGAGTGTCTCTATCAACTCTATCATATGCCTTCTCTAGATCCGTAAATGCTACATACAAATGCATTTATTTTTCTAATTATTTCTCACATACATTCTTCAAAGGAAAATCCTGATCCACATATCCTCTACCACTTCTGAAACCACACTGCTTTTCCACAATCTGATGCTCTGCACAAATCTGCACATCCCTTCATCCTCTCAATCAATACCCTCCTATATAGTTTCCCAAGAATACTATACAAACTTATATCTCAGTAATTTGATCACTCACTTTTATCCCCATTGCCTTTTTACAGGAAGTGAGAAGAGAAAATCGCGTGGCACAGGTACGCAACGCGGCAGCTGAAAGAGAAAGAGTTGATGCCAACCAGTGGGCTGCAAGCCGCTTTGCTGCAAGGAGGGCAGGCAGACAGAAAAGAAATCAAGGAAATCAGTGTAGAATGCTTGTCCCTTACCATTATTGGGATAGAGTCAATCTTCCTCCGGAGGATGAATCACACAATAACAATGGTCCTTCTACGGTATTCACGGAACTACTCGACGATCACTCCTACCCAACAGTAAGCACTACTCATGACATTACCTCCTATCCAACATTAAGCACCTTAGATAGCACCTCCTACCCAACATTAAGCACCTTAGATAGCACCTCCTACCCAACATTAAGCACCTTAGATAGCACCTCCTACCCAACATTAAGCACCTTAGATAGCACCTCCTACCCAACATTAAGCACCTTAGATAGCACCTCCTACCCAACATTAAGCACCTTAGAAGGAAGGCGGTCCAAACAGGAGAACATAAGATTGGCCTCCTGCTTTGAAGTACCCTGTGACGTCATCTGATAGGCGGGGCCTAGGCATGACCGACCAAATCTTTGGGCAAATATTTTGTGGCTTCAGAGCCCCGCCCTTCTCACTAGGTCACCCGATAGCTCAGCGCAGCAACCCTACCTTATGTTGTGCTATTTTGTTCCTCTTCCGCTCACGGAGGCCTTTCTTAGGCCTCGCTGGCTCATTTGAATGACGACACTTTATGGTAAATAAACTGGGCACTCTGAGCGGATGACGGTCCAAACAGGAGCACAGAAGGTAGGGTTGCTTCGTTGAAGTATCGGCGTGACGTCATGTGACAGGTGGGGTTTGGAATTGACCGACCAATCATTGATCAGATTATTTGTGGGCTCAGAGCCCCGCCTTTCTCATGACCTCACCCGGGAGCTCATAGTAGCAACCCTACCTTATGATGTGCTGTTTGGTTTCTCTTCCGCTCTTGGTCCCCTTTCTTGGCCTCACTGGCTCATTCATGTGAATGTTGACTCTTTAATAAGCTCGGTCAACTGCTGAAATGCGACTCTTTGCGGAAGATGGTCCAGATAGAAGAAAATGAGATAGGGTTCCTGCGTTGAAATAGCCGGCTAACGTCGTCTGATAGGTGGGGCTTGGACATGACCCATCATTGGTCAGATGGTTTATAGGTACAAAATTTCGCCCTTCTCATGACGTCACTCGGGGAACTCAGAGTAGCAACCTTACCTTATGTTGTGCTGTTTAGTTCCTCTTCCTCTCACGGAGGCCTTTCTTGGCGTCGCCTGCTCAATCGAAATGTCAATTGTTTATATTGAAAAAAAACAAAAAAAAAACACGGTCAACTGCTGAAGCCCAACTCTGAGCGGAAGACGGTCAAAACAGGAGAACATAAGATAGGGTTGCTGCTATGAAGTACCCGGTGACGTCATCTGATAGGCGGGGCCTGGGCATGACCGACCAAATCTTTGGGCAGATATTTTGTGGGTTCACAGCTCCGCCCTTCTCATGACGTCACCCGGTAGCTCAGCCAGTCTTAACCTCGCTATCTTATTTGAATGACGACACTTTCTGGTTAAAAAAAGGTCACCGTCTTCCGCCCAAAGTCGCATTTCAGCAGTTGACCGAGCTTAGTAAAGAGTCAACATTCACATGAATGAGCCAGTGAGGCCAAGAACGGCCACCGTGAGCAGAAGAGAAACCAAACAGCACATCATAAGGTAGGGTTGCTACTCTGAGCTCCCGGGTGACGTCATGAGGGCAGAGCTCCGTAATCCATAAAGTATCTGTCCAATTATTGGTTATACCCAGGCCCCGTCTATCAGATGACGTCAGCCGGTTACTTCAACTCAGCAACCCTATCTTATGTTTTCCTTTTTGGACCGTCTTCCGCTCAGAGTCGCATTTCAGCAGGATAAAGCCGTCGTCTTTTCACATAAGCCAGCGAGGTCAAACAAGGCCACCGAGATCGGAAGAAGAAGCAAACAGCACAGTATAAGGTGGGGTTGCTACTTTGAGCTACCCGGGTGACCTCATGAGAAGGGCGGGGCTCTGAACCCACAGATTATCTGACCAATGATTGGTCGGTCAATCCCAATCCCCACCCATCAGATGACGTCAACTGGCTGCTTCAACGCAGCAAGCCTACCTTATGTTCTTCTGTTTGGACATTCTTCTGCCCAGAGTCGCATTTCAGCAGTTGACCAAGCTTATTAAAGTCAACATTCACATGAATGAGCCAGTGAGGCCAAGAAAGGCGACCGTGAGCGGAAGAGAAACCAAACAGGACATCATAAGGCAGGGTTGCTACTCTGAGCTCATGGGTGACGTCATGAGGGCGGAGCTCTGTAATCCACAAATTATATGTCCAATGATTGGTCATACACAGGTCCCGCCTATAACATGACGTCTGCCGGGTACTTCAACGCAGCAAACCTATCTTATATATTCTCCTGTTTGGACCGTCTTCCGCTCAGGTCGCATTTCAGCAGGATAAAGCCGTTGTCATTTCACATAATCCAGTGAGGCCAAACAAAGCCACCGTGAGCAGAAGAGGATGCAAACAGCACAACATAAAGTAGGGTTGCTATCTTCATAGATTCCCAATTAGTTGATTGGGACGTGCAGGAAGGTCTAACTACATTTCTAATGAACTGTGCTTCTCTTTTGAGAGTTATTTAACTACACAAAAGGGGTGGATGTCGGTAAGCGACCTAAACTACATGTGGATAGTGAAAGAAGTGTTTAAATGAAGTAAGATCGTATGGACAGAGGAAGAGGAAGATTAAGATCAAACTGCTGATAGCACAGGCGGAAGTCAGTAGGAGATGGCAGAAAGATGATGGTTCGAAATATGACCTTACCGAACCTGAAGCACAGAAACCTCCCAGCACCGCTCAACCTTCCAGAACGGCCTGTCGGTCGGGAGCAATGGGCAACCCTGCCAAGGCGTCCACCGCCCGCCCGACAACCCGCCCTCAGGAACTGGTACCTGCCCGGGAGCCACGGGAGAACAGCCTAATCCCGCACACCCTATGCCAACAAAGGGGAGATGACCTTCGACCTGCTCGACGGCCGACACCAGATGTTCGAGGCAGGCCCGATTATGTTACCCTGTGCTCTTGGACCACATTCGGTAGAGGGAATGCGTCCAGGTTAGGGCTTTGACACTGCACACCTCTAGGTCCCGGTGTGTCAGCCCTAGCCCAATGAGAGCACTCGCACTCTCTTGACACCATGCACCTCGCCAGTTGACAGTGGCTGATGTTAGGTGCACGGTGTCTTTGCCGGTTAGATCCCGTACGCCCTGTAGGACTTCCGGGGTGCCGTAATAACTGCACTTGTGCCTGTGTGCAGTTGAGAGTGCGAGGTGGACACCAGAGACCTGGGCATCTATTATCCAGGCCTCTGTACCTTTGGAAGCCACGATGTCCGGCTTCCTAAAGGACCCCGCAATAGGGATGCGAGGCTCACAGACCACTTGGTACCCCCTCTGTCTCAACCGTCCGGCCAAATATGCACAGATGTTGTCGTGCCGTCTGACACGACCCCCATGGGTACGAGGGCACATCTGAGCGATGTGCCCCAGTGTCCCAGGTTTACGACAGGTGTCACAGAGGCCGTTGATCTCGGGCCGGCCTCTGGACGCCCTGGCTGGGGTCGGCAGCGCGCCTATCCTGACTTGGACGGCCTTCACATAGTCCGAACCGGACAGGAAACGGTTCCCGCTGGTGACCCATCTGCTAACCTGAGGCACGGCAGCAGATGGAGCGAGAGCCGCTCCGTCAACAGTACTGACTAAGTTGGACCTCTATGCGTGCAGGCGTTCGGTCTTGTTACCCGCCTGCCGACCAGCAATGCGTGCGGGTCCGGCCCAGCGCTGCAGTTTGCTCATTACTGCAGGCTCCCGAACTGCCGCATGAATCACCGGGTCGGTCGAGGTGAGTAACTTCTCGAACCGCGCTTGTTTATTAAGACGGACGGTCGAGACAAAGTCCGGTATACCCAAGCCCCCATCTCCTGTAGCCGAGTGAAAGTATGCGCAGGGCACGTCATGGGCTAAGCGGAGCCAGCGGCGGACTGCCACTCGCACCTGCCCGTCCATACGTGCTAACTGCGTCTTATAAACTTCACCTAGCACCAGTCGATGATTGAGCTTGGGCACCAAGTGTCCCACAAGCAACGCAACTCTTTGCTGAGGTTTTAGAGGGGCTCTGGTGATATTTAGGAGCCCCTCCTCTAGCAGGGCGCCGTAGGACTTCCGCCGCCCCTTAGATCCGACCAAGATGCCGAGGTACTTGTACTCGTCCTCAGCATTCATGGAACCGACAGCGCTGCCCAAGACTTGGAATGTCCTCTGTTGATTGACATACCAAGTCTTGCGTTTGCCGTCGACTTCCACGCTGAGGGTACGGCACTTTCCCGGGTTGACTTGAAGTCCACCCCCCGCAAGGGTCTCAGCCATGACATCAATTGCCTTCTGGAGGCCAGTGGGCGTCTGTGCTACCAGAACCAGATCATCAGCAAACGCAAGTGCTGATACCCGTTGGTCACCCAATTTCACTCCCACGCCTGTCTCTTTTACTCTTGTACTACGCTGTGCTATTAGGTGACGTCATGAGAAGGGAAGGGCTCCGAACCCACAAATATTCTGCCCAAAGATTTGGTCGGTCATGCCCAGGCCCCGACTATCAGATGACGTCACCGGGTACTTCAAAGCAGCAACCCTATCTTATGTTCTCCCGTTTGGACCGTCTTCCGCTCAGAGTTGGGTTTCAGCAGTTGACCGAGTTTATTAAAGTCAACCAACATTCACATGAATGATAAGACATCGAAGCCAAGAAAGGCCACCGTGAGCGGAAGAGAAACCAAACAGCACATAATAAGGTAGGGTTGCTACTCAGAGCTCCCGGGTGACGTCATGAGGAAGGCGAATCTCTGTAATACACAAACTATCTGTCCAATGATTGGTTAAGCCCCGGCCCCACCTATCAGATGACGTCAGCTGGGTAATTCAACACATCAACCCTGCCTTATGTTTTCTTCCTTTTTGGACCGTCTTCCTCTCGAGTCGCATTTCAGCAGGATAAAGCCGTCGTCATTTCACATAAACCAGCTTGGTCAAACAAGGCCACCGTGAGCGGAAGAGGAGGCAAACAGCACAACATAAGGTAGGGTTGTTACTCTGGGCTACCCGGGTGATGTCATGAGAAGGGCGGGGCTGTGAACCCACAAATTATCTGATCAATGATTGGTCGGTCAATCCCAATCCCCAACTATCAGATGACGTCATCCGGATACTTCACCGCAGCAACCCTACCTTATGTTCTCCTGTTTTGACCGTCTTCCGCTCAGAGTTGGGCCTCAGCAGTTGACCGTGTTTTTGTTTTCTTTTATCATAAAGAATTGTCATTTCGCATGAGCCAGGGAGGCCACGAAACGCATCCGTGAGCGGAAGAGGAACCAAGCAGCACAACATAAGGTAAGGTTGCTACTCTGAGTTGCCCGAGTGTCGTCATGAGAAGGGCGGGATTTTGTACCTATAAACCATCTGACCAATGATTGGTCAGCCCCACCTCTCAGACGACGTCATCCGGCTACTTCAGCACAGGAACCCTACCTTATGTTCTGTTTGGACCGTCTTCCGCGTAGACTCGCACAGCAATTGACCGAGCTTATTAAAGAGTCAACATTTTACATGAATGAGCCAGCGAGGCCAAGAAAGGCGAGGGGAGCGTAAGAGAAACCAAATAGCACATCATAAGGTAGGGTTGCTACTCTGAGCTCCCGGGTGACGTCATGAGGGTGGAGCTCTGTAATCCACAAACTATCTGTCCAATGATTGGGTATACCCAGGCCCCACCTATCAGATGACGTCATCCGGGTACTTCAACACACCAACCCTACCTTATGTTCTCCTTTTTGGACCGTCTTCCGCCGAGAGTCGCATTTCAGCAGTTGACCGGGCTTATTAATGAGTCAACATTCACATGAATGAGCCAGCGAAGCCAAGAAAGGCCTCTGTGAGCGGAATAGAAACCAAACAAGACATCATGAGGTAGGGTTGCTACTCTGAGCTCCCAACTGATGTCATGAGAATGGCGGGGCTCTGAGCCCACAAATCATCTGATCAATGATTGGTCGGTCAATTCCAATCCCAACTATCAGATGACGTCCTCCGGATATTTCCCCGCAGCAACCCTACCTTATGTTCTCCTGTTTGGACCGTCTTCCGCTAAGAGTGCCATTTTTTTTTTTTTACCATAAATGTCGACATTCCAATGAGCCAGCAAGGCTAAGAAAGACCTCCGTCAGTGGTAGAGGAACCAAATAGCACAACATAAGGGATGATTGCTGCCTTGAGCTACCGGGTGACGTCATGAGAAGGGCGGGGCTCTGAACCCACAAAATATCTGCCCAAAGATTTGGTCGGTCATGCCCAGGCCCCGCCTATCAGATGACGTCACCGGGTACTTCAAAGCAGCAACCCTATCTTATGTTCTCCTGTTTTGACCGTCTTCCGCTCAGAGTTGGGCTTCAGCAGTTGACCGTGTTTTTGTTTTCTTTTATCATAAAGAATTGTCATTTCGCATGAGCCAGCGAGGCAAAGAAAGGCCTCAGTGAGCGGAAGAGGAACCAAGCAGCACAACATAAGGTAGGGTTGCTACTCTGAGTTGCCCGAGTGTCGTCATGAGAAGGGCGGGATTTTGTACTTATAAACCATCTGACCAATGATTGGTCATGTCTAAGCTCCACCTATCAGACGACGTCAGCCGGCTACTTCAACGCAAGAACCCTACCTTATGTTCTCCTGTTTGGACCGTCTTCCGTTCAAAGTCGCATTTCAGCAGTTGACCTAGCTTATCAAAAAAAGTGTTATATTCACATGAATAAGCCAACGAGGCCAAGAAAGGCGACGTGAGCGGAAGAGAAACCAAACAGCACATCATTTGAGAGTCATACCTATCTAACCGTATCACAGATTACAGTAACTCCCATATACCTCATTTGAGAGCCACTCCTAAACAAGAGTGAGCACCACAGATGACAGTAACTCCTACCTACCAGTAAGCATTGTAAATATCATAGCCTTACTTATCATTTTCTTGTACTAAGGGATTATAAATATCATAAAATACAAAAAATAATATAAAAAATAATATCTTGAGTACCTCATGATTTCCCTCAATATTATAAGACTTTCCTCACACTTACCACTGTACCCAAGACTTCCATCACACTTACCACTGTACCCAAGACTTCCCTCACACTTACCACTGTACCCAAGACATCCCTCACACTTACGACTGTACCCAAGAACTCCATCACACTTCCCACTGTACCCAAGACTTCCCTCACACTTACCACTGTACCCAAGACTTCCCTCACACTTACCACTGTACCCAAGACTTTCCTGACACTTCCCACTGTAC
>NC_092229.1:39822410-39852847 GCF_036320965.1 Panulirus ornatus
TAGGGTTGTTACTCTGGGTACCCGGGTGACGACATGAGAAGGGCGGGGCTCTGGAAACCACCAATTTATCTGATCAATGAATGGTTCGGTCCAATCCCAAAGCCCCACTTATCAGATGACGTATATCGGATACTTCACGGCAGCAACCCCTACCTTAGGTTCCTCCTGTTTGGACGTTCCATCCGCTCAGAGTGCCCTTTTTTACCATAAAATGTCGTTCATTCTAAATGAAGCCAGCGAGGCCTTAAGAAAGACCTCCGTGAGTGGAAGAGAGACAATAGCACAACATAGGGAGGATTGCTTGGCTGGCTACGGGTGACGTCATGAGAAGGGCGAGGCTCTGAAACCCCAAAATATTTGCCCAAAGTTTTGGGACGGTTCATGCCCAGGGACCCGCCTATCAGTGACGTCACTGGGTACTTCAAAGCAGCATCCCATCTTATGTTCTTCCTGTTATGGACCATCTTCCCTTACAGCGGGCGTTTTAACAGTTGATCGGAGATCATTTTATCAAACAGTCAACTTTCACATGAGTGAGCACAGCGAGGCCAAGAAAGGCCACCGTTAGCGGATGAGAAACCAAAACAGGCAACATCATAAGATAGTGTTGCTACTCTGAGCTCCCGGGTGACGTCATGAGAAGAGCGGGCTCTGAACACACAAATTATCTGATCAATGATTGGTCGGTAAGTCCAAGCCCCACCTATCAGATGACGTCATCCGGGTACTTCAACACACCAACCCTATCTTATGTTCTCCTTTTGGACCGTCTTCCGCCACAGTCGCATTGCAGCAGTTGACCGAGCTTATTAAAGGGACAATTCACATAATGACCAAGAGGCCAAGAAAGGCCACCGTAGCGGAAGAGAAACCAAACAGCACATCATAAGGTAGGGTTGCTTCTCTGAGCTCCCGGGTGATGTCTGAGAAGGGCGGGTCTCTGAACCACAAATTATCTGATCAATGAATGATTGGTCGGTCAATCCCAAACCCCACCTATCAGATGACGTCAGCGGACTACTTCAACGCAACAACTTTATCTTATCTTCTCCTGTTTGGACCGTCTTCCGCTCAGAGTCGCATTTCAGCAGTTCACTCAGCTTATCAAAGAGTCAACATTCACATGAATGAGCCAGTGAGCAAACAAGGGCAAACAAGGCCACCGTGAGCGGAAGAGGAACAAAACAGCACAACATAAGGTAGGGTTGCTACTGTGAGCTAACCGGTTAACGTCATGAGAAGGGCGGGGCTCTGAACCCACAAACTATCTGATCAATGATTGGTCGGTAAGTCCCAAGCCTATTGAATGACGTCATGCGGGTACTTCAACAACCCATGTCTATCTTATGTTCTGTTTGGACCGTCTTCTGCTCAGAGTCGCATTTCAGAATTTGCCCGAACTTTTTTTTTACCATGATTATTACCATAAGTAGTCTTCTAGCCAGCGAGGCCAAGAAGGGCCTCCGTGAGAGGAAGAGGAATCAAACAGCACAACTTAGGTAGGGTTGATACTCTCAGTTGCCCGAGTGACGTTATGAGAAGGGCGGTATTTTGTACCTATAAACCATCTGACCAATGATTGGTCATGTCCAAGCCCCACCTATCAGTCGAAGTCATGCGGCTACTTTAACGCAGCAACCCTACCTTATTTTCTCCTATTTGGACCGTCTTCCGCCCAGAATCGTATTTCATTCACATGAATGAGCCAGCGAGACCAAGAAAGGCGACGTGAGTGGAAAAGAAACCAAACAGGACATCATAAGGTAGGGTTGCTACTCTGAGCTCCCGGGAAACGTCACGTGAAGAGCGTGGCTCTGAACACACAAATTATCTGATCAATGATTGGTCGGTAAGTTCCAAGCACCACCTATCAGATGACGTCATCCGGGTACTTCAACACACCAACCCTACCTTTGTTTTCATTTTTGGACCGTCCTCCGCCCATAGTCGCATTGCCGCAGTTGACCGAGCTTATTAAAGAGCCGACATTCACATGAATGAGCCAACGAGCCCAAGAAAGGACACCGTTAGCGGAAGAGAAACCAAACAGCACATCATAAGGTAGGGTTGCTTCTCTGAGCTCCCGGGTGATGTCGTGAGAAGGACGTGGCTCTGAACCTATAAATTATCTGATCAATGATTGGTCGGTCATTCCCAAACCCCACCTATTAGATGACGTCAGCCGGCTACTTCAAAGCAGCAACCCTATGTTATGTTCTCCTGTTTGGACCGTCTTCCTCTCAGAGTTGGGTTTCTGCAGTTGATCGAGCTTATTAAAGAGTGATCATTCACATGAATGAGCCAGCGAGGCCAACAAAAGCCACCGTGAGCGGAAGAGAACCAAACAGCACCTGATAAGGTACGGTTGCTACCCTCAGCTCCAGAGTGATGTCATGAGGAGGGCGGAGCTCTATAATCGATAAACTATCTATCTGTCCAATGATTGGTTATGCCCAGGCCCCGCCTATCAGATGACGTCAGCCGGGTACTTCAACCCAGCAAACCCTCTCTTATAATTTCCCTTTTGGACCGTCTTCCGTTCAGAATCGCACTTCAGCAGGATAAAGCCGTCGTCATTTCACATAAGCCAGCGAGGTCAAACAAGGCCACCGTGGGCGGAGGAGGAAGCAAACAGCATAAGGTAAGGCTGCTACTCTGAGGTACCCGGGCGACGTCATTAGAAGGGCGGGGCTCTGAACCCACAATTTCTCTGATCAATGATTGGTCGGAAGAGGAACACAACAGCACAACATAAGGTAGGATTGCTACTCTGAGCTAACCGGGTAACGTCATGAGAAGGGCGGGGCTCTGACCCCACAAATTATCTGATCAATGATTGGTCGGTAAGTCCCAAGCCCCACCTATCAAATGACGTCATCCGGTTACTTCAACAACCCATGTCTATCTTTTGCTCTGTTTGGACCGTCTTCTGCTCAGAGTCGCATTTCAGAATTTGCCCGCTTTTTTTTCATTATGATCATTACCATAAGTCGTCCTCTAGCCAGCGAGGCCAAGAAAACCTCCGTGAGCGGAAGAGGAATCAAACAGCACAACTTAGGTAGGGTTGATACTCTCAGTTGCCCGAGTGACGTTATGAGAAGGGCGGTATTTTGTACCTATAAACCATCTGACCAATGATTGGTCATGTCCAAGCCCCACCTATCAGACGACGTCAACCGGCTACTTCAACGCAGCAACCGTAACTGATATTCTCCTATTTGGACCGTCTTCCGCCCAGAGTCGTATTTAAGCAGGTGACCGAGCATATTCATTATATATAGAAAGAGTCAACATTCACATGAATGAGCCAGCGAGGCAAAGAAACACGACGTGAGGGGAAAAGAAACCAAACAGGACATCATAAGGTAGGGGGGATACTCTCAGTTGCCCGAGTGACGTCATGAGAAGGGCGGGATTTTGTAGGTATAGACCTTCTGACCAATGATTGGTCATGTCCAAGCCCCACCTATCAGACGACGTCATCCGGCTACTGTAACGCAGCAACCCTACCATATGTTCTCCTGTTTGGACCGTCTTCCGCCCACAGTCGCATTTCAGCAGTTGATCGAGCTTATCAAAGAGTAGACAACATTCACATGAATGAGCCAGTGAGGCCAAGAAAGGCCACCTCGAGCGGAAGTGAAACCAAACAAGACATCATAAGGTAGGGTTGCTACTCTGAGTTCCCCGAGTGACGTCATGAGAAGGAAGGGATTTTGTACCTATAAACCATCTGACCAATAATGATTTGTCATGTCCAAGCTCCACTTACCAGACGACGTCATCTGGCTACTTCAACGCAGTAGCCCTATCTTATGTTTTCATTTTTGGACCGTATTCCGCCTAGAGTCGCATTTCAGCTGTTGACCGAGCTTATTAAAGCGTTTAACATTCACATGAATAAGCCAGCGAGGCCAAGAAAGGTGACGTGAGGGAAAGAGAAACCAAACACGACATCGTAAGGTAGGGTTGCTACTCTGAGTTCCCGGATGACGTCATGACAAGAGCTGGGCTCTGAACACACAAATTATCTGATCAATGATTGGTCCGTAAATTTCAAGCCCCCCTATCAATGACGTCGTCCGGGTACTTCAACACACCAATCCTACCTTATATTCTCCTTTTTGGGCCGTCTTCCGCCCATAGTCGCATTGCAGCAGTTGACCGAGCTTATTAAAGATTCGACATTCACATGAATGAGCCAACGAGGCCAAGAAAGGCCACCGTGAGCGGAAGAGAAACCAAACAGCACATCATAAGGTAGGGTTGCTTCTCTGAGCTCACGGGTGATGTCATGAGAAGAGCGGGGCTCTGAACCCACAAATTATCTGATGAATGATTGGTCGGTACATTTATTATCAGCTTTCTTCTTTTACACACTTTACCAAACTCAGTCAAAAGCTTCTGCAGTTTCTCACACGAATCAGCCACATGCGCTGTATCATCACCCAACAACAAGCTCTCTCATCCCCAACAGACTGCATACTTGCCCCTCTTTCCAAAACTCTTGCATTCACCTCCCTAACAACCCCATCCATAAATAAATTAAAGAACCATGAAGACATCACACACCCCTGCCGCAAATTAACATTCACTGAGAATCCATCACTTTCCTCTCTTCCTAGACGTACACATGCCTTACATTCTCGATAAAAACTTTTCACTGCATCTAACAACTTGCCTCCCACACCATGTATTCTTAATACCTTCCACAGAGTGTCTCTATCAACTCTATCATATGCCTTCTCTAGATCCGTAAATGCTACATACAAATGCATTTATTTTTCTAATTATTTCTCACATACATCCTTCAAAGGAGAATCCTGATCCACATATCCTCTACCACTTCTGAAACCACACTGCTTTTCCACAATCTGATGCTCTGCACATGCCTTCATCCTCTCAATCAATACCCTCCTATATAATTTCCCAGGAATACTATACAAACTTATACCTCAGTAATTTGGGCACTCACTTTTATCCCCATTGCCTTTCTACAATGGCACTATGCAAGCATTCCATCAATCCTCAGGCATCTCACCATGAGTCATACATACATTAAATAACCTTACCAACCAATCAACAATACAGTCACTCCCTTGTTTAATAAATTCCACTGCAATACCATCCAAATCCGCTGCCTTGCCGGCTTTCATCTTCCGCAAAGCGTTTTTTACCTCTTCTCTGTTTTCCAAATCATTCTCCTTAACTTTCTCACTTTGCAAACCACCTCGACCAAAACACCCTATATCTGCCACTCTATCATCAAACACATTCAAAAACCTTCAAAATACTCACTCCATCTCCTCACGTCACCACTACTTGTTATCACCTCCCCATTAGCCCCCTTCACTGAAGTTCCCATTACTTCCCTTGTCTTACGCACTTTATTTACCTCCTTCCAAAACATCTTTTTATTCTCCCTAAAATTGAATGATACTCTCTCACCCCAACTCTCATTTGCCCTCTTTTCCACCTCTTGCACCTTTCTTTTGACCTCCTCCCTCTTTCTTTTATACATCTCCCACTCATTTGCATTATTTCCCTGCAAAAATCGTCCAAAAGCTTCTCTCTTCTCTTTCACTAATGATCTTACTTCATCCCATCACTCAATACACTTTCTAATCTGCTCACCTCCCACAATTCTCATGCCACAAGCATCTTTTGTGCAAGCCATCAATGCTTCCCTAAATACATCCCATTCCTCCCTCACTCCCCCTAGGTCCTTTTTTCTCACCTTTTTCCATTCTGTACTCAGTCTCTCCTGGTACTTCCTCACACAAGTCTCCTTCCCAAGCTAACTTTCTCTCACCACTCTCTTCACCATCCTGTCATTCAACATTTTCTCTTCTCAACATTCTCTCTTCTTTTCTGAAAACCTCTACAAATCTTCACCTTCGCCTCCACAAAATAATGATCAGACATCCCTGCGTTTGCACCTCTCAGCACATTAACATCCAAAAGTCTCTCTTTCGCGCGCCTATCAATTAACACGTAACCCAGTAACACTCTGGCCATCTCTCCTCCTTACATACGTATACTTATGTATATCTCTCTTTTTAATCCAGGTATTCCTAATCAACAGTCCTTTTTCAGCACATAAATCTACAAGCTCTTCATCATTTCCATTTCCAACACTGCATACAGCATGTACACCAATTATTCCCTCAACTGCCACATTACTCAACTTTGCATTCAAATCAAGCATCACTATAACCCGGTTTCGTGCATCAAAATTACTAACACACTCACTCAGATGCTCCCAAAACACTTCCCTCTCATGATCTTTCTTCTCATGCCCAGGTGCATATGCACCAATATCACCCATCTCTCTCCATCCACTTGCAGTTTTACCCATACCAATCTAGAGTTTACTTTCTTACACTCTATGACATTTTCGTTTCACTCAGAGCCAAAACATTGGAGTTCCTTTCCTCAAACATGCTATCTATCTCTCCTTTTTCCTTATCTTCGTTATATCCACACACATCTAAACACCCCAATCTGAGCCTTCGAGGAGGATGAGCACTTCCCGAGTTAGCAAGGTAGCGCAAGGAAACAGAAGAAAGAATGGCCCAACCCGCCCACATACACATGGATATGCATACACGTCCACACACGCAAATATACATACCTATACATCTCAATGTACATATATATACACACACACAGACATATACATATCTACACATGTACATAATTCATACTGTCTGCCTTTATTTGTTCCCATCGCCATCTCGCCACACATGGAATAACAACCCCCTCCCCCTCATGTGTGCAAGGTAGAGCTAGGAAAAGTCACCAAAGGCCCCATTCGTTCACACTCAGTCTCTAGATGTCATGTAATAATGCACCGAAACAACAGCTCCCTTTCCACATCCAGGACCCACACAACTTTCCATGGTTTACCCCAGACGCTTCACATGCCCTGGTTCAATCCATTGACAGCACGTCGACACCGGTATACAACATCCTTCCAATTTACTCTATTCCTTGCACGCCTTTCACCCTCCTGCATGTTCAGGCCCCGATCACTCAAAATCTTTTTCACTCCATCTTTCCATCTAAAATTTGGTCTCCCACTTCTCCTCGTTCCCTCCACCTCTGACACATATATCCTCTTTGTCAATCTTTCCTCACTCATTCTCTCCATGTGACCAAACCATTTCAAAACACCCTCTTCTGCTCTGTCAACCACACTCTTTTTATTTACACACATCTCTCTTACCCTTACATTACTTACTCGATCAAACCACCTCACACCACATATTCTCCTCAAACATCTCATTTCCAGCACATCCACCCTCCTGCGCACAACTCTATCCATAGCCCACGCCTCGCAACCATACAACATTGTTGGAACCACTATTCCTTCAAACATACCCATTTTTGCTTTCCGAGATAATGTTCTCGACTTCCAAACATTCTTCAAGGCTACCAGAATTTTCGCCCCCTCCCCCACCCTATGATTCACTTCCGCTTCCATGGTTCCATCCACTGCCAGATCCACTCCCAGATATCTAAAACACTTTACTTCCTCCAGTTTTTCTCCACTCAAACTTACCTCCCAATTGACTTGACCCTCAACCCTATTGTACCTAATAACCACGCTCCTATTCACATTTACTCTTCACTTTCTTCTTTCACACACTTTACCAAGCTCAGTCACCAGCCTCTGCAGTTTCTTACATGAATCAGCCACCAGCGCTGTATCATCAGCGAACAACAACTGACTCCTTGCCAAGCTCTCTCATCCACAACAGACTGCATACTTGCCCCTCTTTCCAAAACTCTTGCATTCACCTCCCTAACAACCCCATCCATAAACAAATTAAACAACCATGGAGACATCACACACCCCTGCCGAAAACCTACATTCACTGAGAACCAATCTTTCCTCTCTTCCTACACGTACACATGCCTTATATCCTAGATAAAAACTTTTCACCGCTTCTAACAACTTGCCTCCCGCACCATATATTCTTAATACCTTCCACAGAGCATCTCTATCAACTCTATCCTATGCCTTCTCCAGATCCATAAATTCTACATACAAATCCATTTGTTTTTCTAAGTATTTCTCACATACATTCTTCAAAGCAAACACCTGATCCACACATCCTCTACCACTTCTGAAACCACACTGCTCTTCCCCAATTTGATGCTCTGTACATGCCTTCACCCTCTCAATCAATACCCTCCCATATAATTTACCAGGAATACTCAATAAGCTTATACCTCTGTAATTTGCGCACTCACTCTTATCCCCTTTGCCTTTGTACAATGGCACTATGCAAGCATTCCGCCAATCCTCAGGCACCTCACCATGAATCATACATACATTAAATAATCTTACCAACCAGTCAACAATACAGTCACCCCCTTTTTAAATAAATTCCACTGCAATACCATCCAAACCTGCTGCCTTGCCGGCTTTCATCTTCCTTAAAGCTTTTACTACCTCTTCTCTATTTACCAAATCATTTTCCCTAACCCTCTCACTTTGCACACCACCTCGACCAAAACACCCTATATCTGCCACTGTACTCTCCTAAGATCTTGTTTAATGGTATTGGATTACTAGCAATCGAATAGTCGTTTCCCTGTTGGGGGCGATCATAGCCTCGTAGTTAGCGTTCCCAGCTACCACGCAAATGGTACAGGGTTCGAATCTTTGCATATATGTATATATATATTATCATGTACTCTCCTATCATCTTGTTTGAATTTAAAATCTTATATTATTTTGTCCTCCATGCTACGCACCACTGCCTCTCTGCCACGTTGGAACCAGATCGTTCTGCGTTCATTCAAGTCCTTGTTGCTTCGTCTCACTTTGACTGAGACAAGCCGGGCTTCATACCGACTCCTTATATATCAGTGCCGACGCCTTCCACGGCAGTCTCAACCCAGACGGCATCCTGAGGTGTAGTGGCTCTTCCCCGAGGCGTGGTGGTATGGTAGGGGAGCGTAACGATTTTTTTTATATAACTTAAGCTGCCTTTGTGGTTAAATGCAATTATGGTTGTATTAACATAGTTTTATGTTGTGTGCTGGGAAATTGCTTTTTCATTTGATTCGTGGTTAATTAGTTATTACACTTGCTGTTATTTGTATGTTTGATTAATAATTTTTCACAATCATTTCACAATTTTTCACAATCATTTATGACGAGTCTTCTCCTCGCAGTATAACCTAGACAACAGTGCTCTATATCGACCATCACCTTCATCACTGTGAGAGTTAGATTCGTTATGATATATATATATATATATATATATATATATATATATATATATATATATATATATATATATATATATATATATATATATATATATATATACTATCCGTGGGGATAGGGGAGAAAGAATACTTCCCACGTATTCCCTGCGTGTCGTAAAAGGCGACTAAAAGGGAAGGTAGCGGGGGGGGCTGGGAATCTTCCCCTCTCATTTTTTTTTTCCCAAAGGAAGGAAAATAATCAACTTGGAATGTTCTTGTTCCTTAGCAATATATTTATACTACCCAAATTGGTCTTATAGTGAAGTTACTTTCTCTATTGATGATAGCATATAGTGATAAAGTGAGTAGGAGATGGAGTATTTTGAAGGTTTCTTCAATGTACTTGATGATACAGAGTGCCAGATGCAGGGTCTTTAGGTTCGGTTGGTGTGCCAAGTGACATAGTCAGGGAGAGAGTGCTTTGGTGAAAGAGAAGGCGTTGAAAGCCTTGCGAAAGATGAAATTCGGCAAGGCGGCGGTTGAAAATAATGGTGTATTACACCTAAGGGTATAATGCAGATAACTGTATTACAGATATGGATATAGTGAAGATAATGGTGTATTAAAGCCGAGGGTATAGTGAGTGAAGATAACAGTGTATTTGATATAAGGGTATAGTGAAGACAACAAATGTATCAGAGCTATGGGCATACTGAAGATAACGGTGTATTAGAGCTACGCGTACAGCTGAAGCCTTGTCCGCGGCCTAGCCTTCAGCTGCAGCCTTGGCTTCGACGGCAACCTTGACTTCAGCGGCAGCCTTGGTTTCAGCAGCAGGCTTGGTTGTCTGCCGCAGCCCTTGCTTCAGCGGCAGCCTTCACTTCAACTGTAGCCTTGGCTTCGGATGCAGCCTTTGCTTCAGCGGCAGCCTTGGCTTGAGCAGCAGCTCTGGTTTCAGCTGCAGCCTTGGCTTCGAGGGCAGCGTTGGCTTCGTCGGCAGCTCTGGCTACGGCGGCAGACCTGGCTTCAGCGGCAGCTTATTATTATGAATCATTTTGGTCATGATCCTGGGTCATGATCCCGGGTCATCACCAGCATAACGTCTTTCTTGAGAGCCGATGAGACTTGTTCTTATGACCAGACTTTTTCTTCTTATCTGGTTGGGTAATGGTACTATCGGGTCGGGGAGTCATGCATACCAGTACGGGAGACTTGCGCCTACGCCTACGTTTCTTGACCAGACGTACGTTAGCCGGTACGGTAGTCTTACTAGGTCCGGTAGTCGTACTAGGTCCGGTAGTCGTACTAGGTCCCGGAATCGTACTAGGTCCGGTAGTCGTACTAGGTCCGGTAGTCTTACCCTTACGCTGCCCTCTGACTTTGTTAAGCTGACGTCCGGTAGTACTGGACTCGGGTACGGTAGTGTCACCCTGATGGTCAGCTACCTCACCCTCGGATACGGAAAAAATGATTTCGGGTGAGGTATTCGTGCTAGGTGGGGTAGTCTTGCCGTTGCGCTGCCGTTTGCCTTTGTCCGGAGCTAATGTGTAGGTTTCATGTTATTAAGTTAGACGCATAGCCTTGGCTTAGAAGGCCACCTTGGCTTCGGCGGCAGACTTGGCTTCAGCTGCAGCCTTGGCTTCGAGGGCAGCGTTGGCTTCGGCGGCAGCTCTGGCTACGGCGGCAAACCTGGCTTCTGCGGCAGCAATGGCTACGTTGGCAAACCTCCCTTCAGCGGCAAACTAGGCTTCGGCGGCGGCTTTGGCTTCAGCAGCAGCCTTTGCTTCAACGGCCACCTTGGCTTCGGCGGCAGCCTTGGCTTCAGCTGCAGACTTGGCATCAGCTGCAGCCTTGGCTTCCACGGCAGCATTGGCTTCGGCGGCAGCTCTGGCTACGGCGGCAAACCTGGCTTCGGCGGCAGCAATGGCTACGGTGGTAAACCTGGCTTCGGCGGCCACCTTGGCTTCAGCGGCAGCATTGGCTTCAGCAGCAGCCTTGGCTTCGGTGGCAGCCCTTGCTTCGACGGCAGCCCTGGCTTCGGCGGCAGCCCTGGCTTCAGCGGCAGCCTTGCCTTCGAAGGCAGCGTTGGCATCTGAGGCAGCCCTGGCTACGGCGGCAAACCTGGCTTCGGCAGCAGCAATGGCTTCGGCGGCAGCCTTGGCATCAGCAGCAGCCTTGGCTTCAGCAGCAGCCTTGGCTTCAGCAGCGGCCTTGGCTTCGGCGGTAGCCTTGGCTTCAGCTGCAGCCTTGGCTTCAGCTGCAGCCTTGGCTTCGAGGGCAGCGTTGGCTTCGGCGGCAGCTCTGGCTACAGCGGCAAACCTGGCTTCTGCGGCAGCAATGACTACGTTGGCAAACCTCCCTTCAGCGGCAAACTAGGCTTCGGCGGCGGCTTTGGCTTCATCTGCAGCCTTTGCTTCAACGGCCACCTTGGCTTCGGCGGCAGCCTTGGCTTCAGCTGCAGACTTGGCATCAGCTGCAGCCTTGGCTTCCACGGCAGCGTTGGCTTCGGCGGCAGCTCTGGCTACGGCGGCAAACCTGGCTTCGGCGGCAGCAATGGCTACGGTGGTAAACCTGGCTTCGGCGGCCGCCTTGGCTTCAGCGGCAGCATTGGCTTCAGCAGCAGCCTTGGCTTCGGTGGCAGCCCTTGCTTCGACGGCAGCCCTAGCTTCGGCGGCAGCCCTCGCTTCAGCGGCAGCCTTGCCTTCGAAGGCAACGTTGGCAACTTAGGCAGCCCTGGCTATGGCGGCAAACCTGGCTTCGGCAGCAGCAATGGCTTCGGCGGCAGCCTTGGCATCAGCAGCAGCCTTGGCTTCAGCAGCAGCCTTGGCTTCAGCAGCGGCCTTGGCTTCGGCGGTAGCCTTGGCTTCAGCTGCAGCCTTGGCTTCAGCTGCAGCCTTGGCTTCGAGGGCAGCGTTGGCTTCGGCGGCAGCTCTGGCTACGGCGGCAAACCTGGCTTCTGCGGCAGCAATGGCTACGTTGGCAAACCTCCCTTCAGCGGCAAACTAGGCTTCGGCGGCGGCTTTGGCTTCAGCAGCAGCCTTGGCTTCAACGGCCACCTTGGCTTCTGCGGCAGCCTTGGCTTCAGCTGCAGACTTGGCATCAGCTGCAGCCTTGGCTTCCACGGCAGCGTTGGCTTCGGCGGCAGCTCTGGCTACGGCGGCAAACCTGGCTTCGGCGGCAGCAATGGCTACGGTGGTAAACCTGGCTTCGGCGGCCGCCTTGGCTTCAGCGGCAGCATTGGCTTCAGCAGCAGCCTTGGCTTCGGTGGCAGCCCTTGCTTCGACGGCAGCCCTGGCTTCGGCGGCAGCCCTGGCTTCAGCGGCAGCCTTGCCTTCGAAGGCAGCGTTGGCATCTGAGGCAGCCCTGGCTACGGCGGCAAACCTGGCTTCGGCAGCAGCAATGGCTTCGGCGGCAGCCTTGGCATCAGCAGCAGCCTTGGCTTCAGCAGTAGCCTTGGCTTCAGCAGCGGCCTTGACTTCGGCGGTAGCCTTAGCTTTAACTGCAGCCTTGGCTTCAGCTGCAGCCTTGGCTTCGAGGGCAGCGTTGGCTTCTGCGGCAGCTCTGGCTACGGCGGCAAACCTGGCTTCTGCGGCAGCAATGGCTACGTTGGCAAACCTCCCTTCTGTGGCAAATTTGGCTTCGTCGGCGGCTTTGGCTTCATCTGCAGCCTTGGCTTCAGCAGCAGCCTTGGCTTCGACGGCCACCTTGGCTTCGGCGGCAGTCTTGGCTTCAGCTGCAGCCTTGGCTTCTACGGCAGCGTTGGCTTCGGCGGCAGCTCTGGCTACGGCGGCAAACCTGGCTTCGGCGGCAGCAATGGCTACGGCGGCAACCCTGGCTTCAGCGGCAGCCTTGGCTTCGGCAGCATCCTTGGCATCGGCAGTAGCCTTTGCTTCAGCAGCAGCCTTGGATTCAAGAGCAGCCTTGGCCTTCCCCGCGCTCTTACCCTTCCCGACGGCCTTGCCCTTCCCGTCTCCTAAAGCCCTTGTCCTGGCCTCTTCTCCGGCTGCTTTAACCTGGGCCCTTATAATGACATATGCCAGAAAAAATATTAGTTCCCGAAGCGTCTTCAGCAATATCGTTACGACGGGAACGTGTCTCCTCAGAACGCCTCTCAAAAGAATGAGGTAGCTAGGGCGCTCCGGTGTTGTAATGGCCTCATTGATGAGGTTAACTATGTTCTTTACTGTAAAGAACACACTCAAGAATTGTCTTAAAACGGGCATTTCACTCTGGCCAGTATCTACTGGCAGTAGGACCAATGGTTCAGGCTCAAACACTCCCAAAAGAGGTATTGTGACGGAATTCATCTATCTGTTTCGCTCTTGAAGGAAAATCACCAGTCTCTCTTCTCCCATCTTCACCAGATTGTTGAGTAGTTCCATGAACACTGCTATGACTACACCAGCCACTGCCAGCAACACCATCTTTTTGAACATGATTGACACACCTTATTTGAAATTGAGATGTATCTCACATCTTATTCTACTTTAATATCTCACATGATGACAACAAAAAAATAATCAACTTGGAATGTTCTTCTTCCTTAGCAATATATGTATATACCCAAATTGGTCTTATAGTTAAGTTACTTTCTCTATTGATGATAGGAGATAGTGATAAATTGAGTAGGAGATGAAGTATTTTGAAGGTTTCTTTAATGTACTTGATGATACAGAGTGCCAGAAGCAGGATCTTTTGGTTCGGCTGGTGTGCCAAGTGACATAGTCAGGGAGAGTGCTTTGGTGAAAAGAGAAGGTGATGAAAGCCTTGCGAAAGATGAAATTCGTCAAGGCGACGGGTGAAGATAATGATGTATTACACCTAAGGGTATAATGAAGATAACTGTTTTCCAGATATGGATATAGTGAAGATAATGGTATATTAAAGCCGAGGGTATAGTGAATGAAGATAACAGTGTATTTGATATAAGGGTATAGTGAAGACACCAATGTATCAGAGCTATGGGCATATTGAAGATAACGGTGTATTAGAGCTAAGGGTATAGTGAATCTAATGCGGTATCAAAGCTAAGGGTATAATGAAGATAACGGTATATTAGACCAAAGTGTATAGTGAAGATAATAGTGTATTACAGCTAAGGGTATAGTGAAGATAACTGTGTACTACAGCTAAGGGTATAGTGAAGATATTGTTGTATTAAAGCTAAGGGTATAGTGAGTGAAGATAACAGTGTATTAGAGCTAAGGGTATTGTGAATATAATGCGATGTTAAAGCTAAGGGTATAGTGAAGATAACGGTGTACTAGAGCTAAGGGTATAGTGAAGATGAGGGTGTGTATTAAAGCTATGGGAATCGTGAGGATAACAGTACATTTGAGGTAAGTGTATAGTGAAGATAAGCGTCTATTAGAGATAAGATTATAGTGAAGATATCAGTGCATTAGAGCTAAGGGTATGGTGAAGATAATGGTTTACTAGAGGTAAAGGTATATAGTGTGCTTAGGCCAACATCATCTGTTCGTTCCTTTAGATGACGATGATAAAGATGATGACAGCAGGATCTTAGAACACTTACATGAATCCAACTGTGAGCATGATAAGGACCACCTAAAGTCTCTCGTCTTAGGCAGGAACTATGTGGCCGACCACTTCATCAATGAATCTTCCTTTCCACATCCAAACCCCACAGAACTTTCCATGGTTTACCGCACACGCTTCACATGCCCTGGTTAAATCCATTGACAGCACCTCGACCCCGGTATACCACATCGATTCAATTCACTCTATTCCTTCCACGCCTTTCATCCGCCTGCATGTTCAGGACCCGATCATTAAAAATCTTTTTCCCTCCACCTTTCCATCTCCAATTTGCTCTCTCATTTCTCCTCATTCCCTCCACCTCTGACACATATATCCTCTTGGTCAATCTTTCGTCACTCATTCTCTCCATGTGACCAAACCATTTCAAAACACCCTCTTCTGCTCTCTCAAGCACACTCTTTTTATTATCACACAACTCTCTTACCCTGTTATTACTTACTCGATCAAACCACCTCACACCACATATTGTCCTCAGACATCTCATTTCCAGCATATCCACCCTCCTCTGAACAATCTCTATAGCCCACGTCTCGCAACCATATAACATTGTTGGAACAACTATTCCTTCAAACATACCCATTTTTACTTTCCGAGATAATGTTCTCGATTTCCACACATTCTTCAACGCTCCCAGAACTTTTGCGCCACCTTTCAGATGACGTCATCCGGGTACTTTAACACACCAACCCTACCTTATGTTCTCCTTTTTGGACCGTCTTCCGCCTATAGTCGCATTGCAGCAGTCGAACGAGCCTATTTAAAGAGTCGACATTCACATGAATGAGCCAACGAGGCCAAGAAAGGCCACCGTGAGCGGAAGAGAAACCAAAGAGCACATCATAAGGTGGGGTTGCTTCTCTGACCTCCCGGATGATGTTATGAGAAGGGAGGGGCTCTGAACCCACAAATTATCTGATGAATGATTGGTCGGTCAATCCCAAACCCCACCTGTCAGCTGATGTCAGCCGTCTACTTCAACGCAGCAACCCTAACTTATGTTCTCCTCTTTGGACCGTCTTCGGCCCAGATTCGAATTTCAGCAGTTGACCGAGCTTATCAAAGAGTCAAAATTCACATTAATGAGTCGGTGAGGCCAAGAAAGGCCTCCGTGAGCGGAAGAGGAATCAAACAGCAGAACATAAGGTAGGGTTGCTTGTCTGAGTTATCCGGATGACGTCATGGGAAGGGCGGGGTTTTGTATATACAGACAATCTGATCAATGTTTGGTCGGTCATGCCCAAGCGCCACCTATCATATGACGCCATCCGGGTACTTCATGCAGCAACCCTACCTTATGTTCTGTTTGGAACGTCTTCTGCAAAGAGTCGCATTTCAGCATTTCCCTGAGTTTTTATTTTCTTTATTATCATTACCATAAGGAGTCTTCTAGCCAGGAAGTTCAAGAAAGGCGTCCGTGAGCGGGAGGAATCAAACAGCAAACATAAGGTAGGGTTGCTACTCTGAGTTGCCCGAGTGAAGTCATGAGAAGGGCGGGGTTTTGTACCTATAAACCATCTAACCAATGATTGGTCATGCCCAAGCCCCACTTATCAGGCGAGGTCATCCGACTACTTCAACGCAGTAACCCTAACTTATATTCTCCTATTTGGTCCGTCTTCCGCTCAGAGTCGCATTTCAGCAGTTGACCGAGCTTATTAAAGAGTCAACAACATTCACATGAATGAGAGAGTGAGGCCAAGAAAGGCGACCTGAGGGGAAGAGAAACCAAACAGGACATCATAAGGTAGGGTTGCTACTCTGAGCTCCCGGGTGACGTCATGAGAAGAGCGGGGCTCTGAACACACAAATTATCTGATCAATGATTGGTCGGTAAGTTCCAAGCCCCACCTATAAGACGACGTCATCCGGGTACTTCAACACACCAAATCTAACTTATGTTCTCCTTTTTGGACCGTCTTCCGCCCACAGTCGCATTGCAGCAGTTGACCGAGCTTATTAAAGAGTGGACAATCACATGAATGACCCAAGGAGGCCAAGAAAGGCCACCGTAAGCAGAAGAGAAACCAAACAGCATATCATAAGGTAGGGTTGCTTCTCTGAGCTCCCGGGTGATGTCCTAGGAAGGGCGGGTCTCTGAACCCACAAATTATCTGATCAATGAATGATTGGTCGGTCAATCCCAAACCCCACCTATCAGATGACGTCAGCGGACTACTTCAACGCAACAACTTTATCTTATCTTCTCCTGTTTGGACCGTCTTCCGCTCAGAGTCGCATTTCAGCAGTTCACTCAGCTTATCAAAGAGTCAACATTCACATGAATGAGCCAGTGAGCAAACAAGGGCAAACAAGGCCACCGTGAGCGGAAGAGGAACAAAACAGCACAACATAAGGTAGGGTTGCTACTGTGAGCTAACCGGTTAACGTCATGAGAAGGGCGGGGCTCTGAACCCACAAACTATCTGATCAATGATTGGTCGGTAAGTCCCAAGCCTATTGAATGACGTCATGCGGGTACTTCAACAACCCATGTCTATCTTATGTTCTGTTTGGACCGTCTTCTGCTCAGAGTCGCATTTCAGAATTTGCCCGAACTTTTTTTTTACCATGATTATTACCATAAGTAGTCTTCTAGCCAGCGAGGCCAAGAAGGGCCTCCGTGAGAGGAAGAGGAATCAAACAGCACAACTTAGGTAGGGTTGATACTCTCAGTTGCCCGAGTGACGTTATGAGAAGGGCGGTATTTTGTACCTATAAACCATCTGACCAATGATTGGTCATGTCCAAGCCCCACCTATCAGTCGAAGTCATGCGGCTACTTTAACGCAGCAACCCTACCTTATTTTCTCCTATTTGGACCGTCTTCCGCCCAGAATCGTATTTCATTCACATGAATGAGCCAGCGAGACCAAGAAAGGCGACGTGAGTGGAAAAGAAACCAAACAGGACATCATAAGGTAGGGTTGCTACTCTGAGCTCCCGGGAAACGTCACGTGAAGAGCGTGGCTCTGAACACACAAATTATCTGATCAATGATTGGTCGGTAAGTTCCAAGCACCACCTATCAGATGACGTCATCCGGGTACTTCAACACACCAACCCTACCTTTGTTTTCATTTTTGGACCGTCCTCCGCCCATAGTCGCATTGCCGCAGTTGACCGAGCTTATTAAAGAGCCGACATTCACATGAATGAGCCAACGAGCCCAAGAAAGGACACCGTTAGCGGAAGAGAAACCAAACAGCACATCATAAGGTAGGGTTGCTTCTCTGAGCTCCCGGGTGATGTCGTGAGAAGGACGTGGCTCTGAACCTATAAATTATCTGATCAATGATTGGTCGGTCATTCCCAAACCCCACCTATTAGATGACGTCAGCCGGCTACTTCAAAGCAGCAACCCTATGTTATGTTCTCCTGTTTGGACCGTCTTCCTCTCAGAGTTGGGTTTCTGCAGTTGATCGAGCTTATTAAAGAGTGATCATTCACATGAATGAGCCAGCGAGGCCAACAAAAGCCACCGTGAGCGGAAGAGAACCAAACAGCACCTGATAAGGTACGGTTGCTACCCTCAGCTCCAGAGTGATGTCATGAGGAGGGCGGAGCTCTATAATCGATAAACTATCTATCTGTCCAATGATTGGTTATGCCCAGGCCCCGCCTATCAGATGACGTCAGCCGGGTACTTCAACCCAGCAAACCCTCTCTTATAATTTCCCTTTTGGACCGTCTTCCGTTCAGAATCGCACTTCAGCAGGATAAAGCCGTCGTCATTTCACATAAGCCAGCGAGGTCAAACAAGGCCACCGTGGGCGGAGGAGGAAGCAAACAGCATAAGGTAAGGCTGCTACTCTGAGGTACCCGGGCGACGTCATTAGAAGGGCGGGGCTCTGAACCCACAATTTCTCTGATCAATGATTGGTCGGAAGAGGAACACAACAGCACAACATAAGGTAGGATTGCTACTCTGAGCTAACCGGGTAACGTCATGAGAAGGGCGGGGCTCTGACCCCACAAATTATCTGATCAATGATTGGTCGGTAAGTCCCAAGCCCCACCTATCAAATGACGTCATCCGGTTACTTCAACAACCCATGTCTATCTTTTGCTCTGTTTGGACCGTCTTCTGCTCAGAGTCGCATTTCAGAATTTGCCCGCTTTTTTTTCATTATGATCATTACCATAAGTCGTCCTCTAGCCAGCGAGGCCAAGAAAACCTCCGTGAGCGGAAGAGGAATCAAACAGCACAACTTAGGTAGGGTTGATACTCTCAGTTGCCCGAGTGACGTTATGAGAAGGGCGGTATTTTGTACCTATAAACCATCTGACCAATGATTGGTCATGTCCAAGCCCCACCTATCAGACGACGTCAACCGGCTACTTCAACGCAGCAACCGTAACTGATATTCTCCTATTTGGACCGTCTTCCGCCCAGAGTCGTATTTAAGCAGGTGACCGAGCATATTCATTATATATAGAAAGAGTCAACATTCACATGAATGAGCCAGCGAGGCAAAGAAACACGACGTGAGGGGAAAAGAAACCAAACAGGACATCATAAGGTAGGGGGGATACTCTCAGTTGCCCGAGTGACGTCATGAGAAGGGCGGGATTTTGTAGGTATAGACCTTCTGACCAATGATTGGTCATGTCCAAGCCCCACCTATCAGACGACGTCATCCGGCTACTGTAACGCAGCAACCCTACCATATGTTCTCCTGTTTGGACCGTCTTCCGCCCACAGTCGCATTTCAGCAGTTGATCGAGCTTATCAAAGAGTAGACAACATTCACATGAATGAGCCAGTGAGGCCAAGAAAGGCCACCTCGAGCGGAAGTGAAACCAAACAAGACATCATAAGGTAGGGTTGCTACTCTGAGTTCCCCGAGTGACGTCATGAGAAGGAAGGGATTTTGTACCTATAAACCATCTGACCAATAATGATTTGTCATGTCCAAGCTCCACTTACCAGACGACGTCATCTGGCTACTTCAACGCAGTAGCCCTATCTTATGTTTTCATTTTTGGACCGTATTCCGCCTAGAGTCGCATTTCAGCTGTTGACCGAGCTTATTAAAGCGTTTAACATTCACATGAATAAGCCAGCGAGGCCAAGAAAGGTGACGTGAGGGAAAGAGAAACCAAACACGACATGGTAAGGTAGGGTTGCTTCTCTGAGTTCCCGGATGACGTCATGACAAGAGCTGGGCTCTGAACACACAAATTATCTGATCAATGATTGGTCCGTAAATTTCAAGCCCCCCTATCAATGACGTCGTCCGGGTACTTCAACACACCAATCCTACCTTATATTCTCCTTTTTGGGCCGTCTTCCGCCCATAGTCGCATTGCAGCAGTTGACCGAGCTTATTAAAGATTCGACATTCACATGAATGAGCCAACGAGGCCAAGAAAGGCCACCGTGAGCGGAAGAGAAACCAAACAGCACATCATAAGGTAGGGTTGCTTCTCTGAGCTCACGGGTGATGTCATGAGAAGAGCGGGGCTCTGAACCCACAAATTATCTGATGAATGATTGGTCGGTACATTTATTATCAGCTTTCTTCTTTTGCACACTTTACCAAACTCAGTCAAAAGCTTCTGCAGTTTCTCACACGAATCAGCCACATGCGCTGTATCATCACCCAACAACAAGCTCTCTCATCCCCAACGGACTGCATACTTGCCCCTCTTTCCAAAACTCTTGCATTCACCTCCCTAACAACCCCATCCATAAATGAATTAAAGAACCATGAAGACATCACACACCCCTGCCGCAAATTAACATTCACTGAGAATCCATCACTTTCCTCTCTTCCTAGACGTACACATGCCTTACATTCTCGATAAAAACTTTTCACTGCATCTAACAACTTGCCTCCCACACCATGTATTCTTAATACCTTCCACAGAGTGTCTCTATCAACTCTATCATATGCCTTCTCTAGATCCGTAAATGCTACATACAAATGCATTTATTTTTCTAATTATTTCTCACATACATCCTTCAAAGGAGAATCCTGATCCACATATCCTCTACCACTTCTGAAACCACACTGCTTTTCCACAATCTGATGCTCTGCACATGCCTTCATCCTCTCAATCAATACCCTCCTATATAATTTCCCAGGAATACTATACAAACTTATTTATACCTTAGTAATTTGGGCACTCACTTTTATCCCCATTGCCTTTCTACAATGGCACTATGCAAGCATTCCATCAATCCTCAGGCATCTCACCATGAGTCATACATACATTAAATAACCTTACCAACCAATCAACAATACAGTCACTCCCTTGTTTAATAAATTCCACTGCAATACCATCCAAACTCGCTGCCTTGCCGGCTTTCATCTTCCGCAAAGCGTTTTGTACCTCTTCTCTGTTTTCCAAATCATTCTCCTTAACTTTCTCACTTTGCAAACCACCTCGCCCAAAACACCCTATATCTGCCACTCTATCATCAAACACATTCAACAAACCTTCAAAATACTCACTCCATCTCCTCACGTCACCACTACTTGTTATCACCTCCCCATTAGCCCCCTTCACTGAAGTTCCCATTACTTCCCTTGTCTTACGCACTTTATTTACCTCCTTCCAAAACATCTTTTTATTCTCCCTAAAATTGAATGATACTCTCTCACCCCAACTCTCATTTGCCCTCTTTTCCACCTCTTGCACCTTTCTTTTGACCTCCTCCCTCTTTCTTTTATACATCTCCCACTCATTTGCATTATTTCCCTGCAAAAATCGTCCAAAAGCCTCTCTCTTCTCTTTCACTAATAATCTTACTTCTACATCCCATCACTCAATACACTTTCTAATCTGCTCACCTCCCACAATTCTCATGCCACAAGCATCTTTTGTGCAAGCCATCAATGCTTCCCTAAATACATCCCATTCCTCCCTCACTCCCCCTAGGTCCTTTTTTCTCACCTTTTTCCATTCTGTACTCAGTCTCTCCTGGTACTTCCTCACACAAGTCTCCTTCCCAAGCTAACTTTCTCTCACCACTCTCTTCACCATCCTGTCATTCAACATTTTCTCTTCTCAACATTCTCTCTTCTTTTCTGAAAACCTCTACAAATCTTCACCTTCGCCTCCACAAAATAATGATCAGACATCCCTGCGTTTGCACCTCTCAGCACATTAACATCCAAAAGTCTCTCTTTCGCGCGCCTGTCAATTAACACGTAACCCAGTAACACTCTGGCCATCTCTCCTCCTTACATACGTATACTTATGTATATCTCTCTTTTTAATCCAGGTATTCCTAATCAACAGTCCTTTTTCAGAACATAAATCTACAAGCTCTTCATCATTTCCATTTCCAACACTGCATACAGCATGTACACCAATTATTCCCTCAACTGCCACATTACTCAACTTTGCATTCAAATCAAGCATCACTATAACCCGGTTTCGTGCATCAAAATTACTAACACACTCACTCAGATGCTCCCAAAACACTTGCCTCTCATGATGTTTCTTCTCATGCCCAGGTGCATATGCACCAATATCACCCATCTCTCTCCATCCACTTGCAGTTTTACCCATACCAATCTAGAGTTTACTTTCTTACACTCTATGACATTTTCGTTTCACTCAGAGCCAAAACATTGGAGTTCCTTTCCTCAAACATGCTATCTATCTCTCCTTTTTCCTTATCTTCGTTAAATCCACACACATTTAAACACCCCAATCTGAGCCTTCGAGGAGGATGAGCACTTCCCGAGTTATAATAAAAGGAGGGGAGGGTTTCTAGACCCCCGCTCACATTACCTTTAGTCGCCTTCTTCGACACATGAATAATGCGTGGGACCTATTCTTTGTCCCCTATCCCCTATATATATATATATATATATATATATATATATATATATATATATATATATATATATATATATATATATATATATATATATATATATGTGTGTGTGTGTGTGTGTATATATAGATTTTTATTTATTTTTGCTTTGTCGCTCTCTCCCGCGTTAGCAAAGGTAGCGCAAGGAAACAGAAGAAAGAATGGCCCAACCCGCCCACATACACATGGATATGCATACGCGTCCACACACGCAAATATACATACCTATACATCTCAATGTACATATATATACACACACACAGACATATACATATCTACACATGTACATAATTCATACTGTCTGCCTTTATTTGTTTCCATCGCCATCTCGCCACACATGGAATAACAACCCCCTCCCCCTCATGTGTGCAAGGTAGAGCTAGAAAAAGTCACCAAAGGCCCCATTCGTTCACACTCAGTCTCTAGATGTCATGTAATAATGCACCGAAACAACAGCTCCCTTTCTACATCCAGGACCCACACAACTTTCCATGGTTTACCCCAGACGCTTCACATGCCCTGGTTCAATCCATTGACAGCACGTCGACACCGGTATACAACATCCTTCCAATTTACTCTATTCCTTGCACGACTTTCACCCTCCTGCATGTTCAGGCCCCGATCACAAAAAATCTTTTTCACTCCATCTTTCCATCTAAAATTTGGTCTCCCACTTCTCCTCGTTCCCTCCACCTCTGACACATATATCCTCTTTGTCAATCTTTCCTCACTCATTCTCTCCATGTGACCAAACCATTTCAAAACACCCTCTTCTGCTCTGTCAACCACACTCTTTTTATTTACACACATCTCTCTTACCCTTACATTACTTACTCGATCAAACCACCTCACACCACATATTCTCCTCAAACATCTCATTTCCAGCACATCCACCCTCCTGCGCACAACTCTATCCATAGCCCACGCCTCGCAACCATACAACATTGTTGGAACCACTATTCCTTCAAACATACCCATTTTTGCTTTCCGAGATAATGTTCTCGACTTCCAAACATTCTTCAAGGCTACCAGAATTTTCGCCCCCTCCCCCACCCTATGATTCACTTCCGCTTCCATGGTTCCATCCACTGCCAGATCCACTCCCAGATATCTAAAACACTTTACTTCCTCCAGTTTTTCTCCACTCAAACTTACCTCCCAATTGACTTGACCCTCAACCCTATTGTACCTAATAACCACGCTCCTATTCACATTTACTCTTCACTTTCTTCTTTCACACACTTTACCAAGCTCAGTCACCAGCCTCTGCAGTTTCTTACATGAATCAGCCACCAGCGCTGTATCATCAGCGAACAACAACTGACTCCTTGCCAAGCTCTCTCATCCACAACAGACTGCATACTTGCCCCTCTTTCCAAAACTCTTGCATTCACCTCCCTAACAACCCCATCCATAAACAAATTAAACAACCATGGAGATATCACACACCCCTGCCGAAAACCTACATTCACTGAGAACCAATCTTTCCTCTCTTCCTACACGTACACATGCCTTATATCCTAGATAAAAACTTTTCACCGCTTCTAACAACTTGCCTCCCGCACCATATATTCTTAATACCTTCCACAGAGCATCTCTATCAACTCTATCCTATGCCTTCTCCAGATCCATAAATTCTACATACAAATCCATTTGTTTTTCTATTTCTCACATACATTCTTCAAAGCAAACACCTGATCCACACATCCTCTACCACTTCTGAAACCACACTGCTCTTCCCCAATTTGATGCTCTGTACATGCCTTCACCCTCTCAATCAATACCCTCCCATATAATTTACCGGGAATACTCAATAAGCTTATACCTCTGTAATTTGCGCACTCACTCTTATCCCCTTTGCCTTTGTACAATGGCACTATGCAAGCATTCCGCCAATCCTCAGGCACCTCACTATGAATCATACATACATTAAATAATCTTACCAACCAGTCAACAATACAGTCACCCCCTTTTTAAATAAATTCCACTGCAATACCATCCAAACCTGCTGCCTTGCCGGCTTTCATCTTCCTTAAAGCTTTTACTACCTCTTCTCTATTTACCAAATCATTTTCCCTAACCCTCTCACTTTGCACACCACCTCGACCAAAACACCCTATATCTGCCACTGTACTCTCCTAAGATCTTGTTTAATGGTATTGGATTACTAGCAATCGAATAGTCGTTTCCCTGTTGGGGGCGATCATAGCCTCGTAGTTAGCGTTCCCAGCTACCACGCAAATGGTACAGGGTTCGAATCTTTGCATATATGTATATATATATTATCATGTACTCTCCTATCATCTTGTTTGAATTTAAAATCTTATATTATTTTGTCCTCCATGCTACGCACCACTGCCTCTCTGCCACGTTGGAACCAGATCGTTCTGCGTTCATTCAAGTCCTTGTTGCTTCGTCTCACTTTGACTGAGACAAGCCGGGCTTCATACCGACTCCTTATATATCAGTGCCGACGCCTTCCACGGCAGTCTCAACCCAGACGGCATCCTGAGGTGTAGTGGCTCTTCCCCGAGGCGTGGTGGTATGGTAGGGGAGCGTAACGATTTTTTTTATATAACTTAAGCTGCCTTTGTGGTTAAATGCAATTATGGTTGTATTAACATAGTTTTATGTTGTGTGCTGGGAAATTGCTTTTTCATTTGATTCGTGGTTAATTAGTTATTACACTTGCTGTTATTTGTATGTTTGATTAATAATTTTTCACAATCATTTCACAATTTTTCACAATCATTTATGACGAGTCTTCTCCTCGCAGTATAACCTAGACAACAGTGCTCTATATCGACCATCACCTTCATCACTGTGAGAGCTAGATTCCTTATGATATATATATATATATATATATATATATATATATATATATATATATATATATATATATATATATATATATATATACTATCCGTGGGGATAGGGGAGAAAGAATACTTCCCACGTATTCCCTGCGTGTCGTAAAAGGCGACTAAAAGGGAAGGTAGCGGGGGGCTGGAAATCTTCCCCTCTCATTTTTTTTTCCCAAAGGAAGGAAAATAATCAACTTGGAATGTTCTTGTTCCTTAGCAATATATTTATACTACCCAAATTGGTCTTATAGTGAAGTTACTTTCTCTATTGATAATAGCAGATAGTGATAAAGTGAGTAGGAGATGGAGTATTTTGAAGGTTTCTTCAATGTACTTGATGATACAGAGTGCCAGATGCAGGGTCTTTAGGTTCGGTTGGTGTGCCAAGTGACATAGTCAGGAAGAGTGCTTTGGTGAAAGACAAGGCGATGAAAGCCTTGCGAAAGATGAAATTCGGCAAGGCGGCGGTTGAGGATAATGGTGTATTACACCTAAGGGTATAATGCAGATAACTGTATTACAGATATGGATATAGTGAAGATAATGGTGTATTAAAGCCGAGGGTACAGTGAGTGAAGATAACAGTTTATTTGATATAAGGGTATAGTGAAGACAACAAATGTATCAGAGCTATGGGCATACTGAAGATAACGGTGTATTAGAGCTACGCGTACAGCTGAAGCCTTGTCCGCGGCCTAGCCTTCAGCTGCAGCCTTGGCTTCGACGGCAACCTTGACTTCAGCGGCAGCCTTGGTTTCAGCAGCAGGCTTGGTTGTCTGCCGCAGCCCTTGCTTCAGCGGCAGCCTTCACTTCAACTGTAGCCTTGGCTTCGGATGCAGCCTTTGCTTCAGCGGCAGCCTTGGCTTGAGCAGCAGCTCTGGTTTCAGCTGCAGCCTTGGCTTCGAGGGCAGCGTTGGCTTCGTCGGCAGCTCTGGCTACGGCGGCAGACCTGGCTTCAGCGGCAGCTTATTATTATGAATCATTTTGGTCATGATCCTGGGTCATGATCCCGGGTCATCACCAGCATAACGTCTTTCTTGAGAGCCGATGAGACTTGTTCTTATGACCAGACTTTTTCTTCTTATCTGGTTGGGTAATGGTACTATCGGGTCGGGGAGTCATGCATACCAGTACGGGAGACTTGCGCCTACGCCTACGTTTCTTGACCAGACGTACGTTAGCCGGTACGGTAGTCTTACTAGGTCCGGTAGTCGTACTAGGTCCGGTAGTCGTACTAGGTCCCGGAATCGTACTAGGTCCGGTAGTCGTACTAGGTCCGGTAGTCTTACCCTTACGCTGCCCTCTGACTTTGTTAAGCTGACGTCCGGTAGTACTGGACTCGGGTACGGTAGTGTCACCCTGATGGTCAGCTACCTCACCCTCGGATACGGAAAAAATGATTTCGGGTGAGGTATTCGTGCTAGGTGGGGTAGTCTTGCCGTTGCGCTGCCGTTTGCCTTTGTCCGGAGCTAATGTGTAGGTTTCATGTTATTAAGTTAGACGCATAGCCTTGGCTTAGAAGGCCACCTTGGCTTCGGCGGCAGACTTGGCTTCAGCTGCAGCCTTGGCTTCGAGGGCAGCGTTGGCTTCGGCGGCAGCTCTGGCTACGGCGGCAAACCTGGCTTCTGCGGCAGCAATGGCTACGTTGGCAAACCTCCCTTCAGCGGCAAACTAGGCTTCGGCGGCGGCTTTGGCTTCAGCAGCAGCCTTTGCTTCAACGGCCACCTTGGCTTCGGCGGCAGCCTTGGCTTCAGCTGCAGACTTGGCATCAGCTGCAGCCTTGGCTTCCACGGCAGCATTGGCTTCGGCGGCAGCTCTGGCTACGGCGGCAAACCTGGCTTCGGCGGCAGCAATGGCTACGGTGGTAAACCTGGCTTCGGCGGCCACCTTGGCTTCAGCGGCAGCATTGGCTTCAGCAGCAGCCTTGGCTTCGGTGGCAGCCCTTGCTTCGACGGCAGCCCTGGCTTCGGCGGCAGCCCTGGCTTCAGCGGCAGCCTTGCCTTCGAAGGCAGCGTTGGCATCTGAGGCAGCCCTGGCTACGGCGGCAAACCTGGCTTCGGCAGCAGCAATGGCTTCGGCGGCAGCCTTGGCATCAGCAGCAGCCTTGGCTTCAGCAGCAGCCTTGGCTTCAGCAGCGGCCTTGGCTTCGGCGGTAGCCTTGGCTTCAGCTGCAGCCTTGGCTTCAGCTGCAGCCTTGGCTTCGAGGGCAGCGTTGGCTTCGGCGGCAGCTCTGGCTACAGCGGCAAACCTAGCTTCTGCGGCAGCAATGACTACGTTGGCAAACCTCCCTTCAGCGGCAAACTAGGCTTCGGCGGCGGCTTTGGCTTCATCTGCAGCCTTTGCTTCAACGGCCACCTTGGCTTCGGCGGCAGCCTTGGCTTCAGCTGCAGACTTGGCATCAGCTGCAGCCTTGGCTTCCACGGCAGCGTTGGCTTCGGCGGCAGCTCTGGCTACGGCGGCAAACCTGGCTTCGGCGGCAGCAATGGCTACGGTGGTAAACCTGGCTTCGGCGGCCGCCTTGGCTTCAGCGGCAGCATTGGCTTCAGCAGCAGCCTTGGCTTCGGTGGCAGCCCTTGCTTCGACGGCAGCCCTAGCTTCGGCGGCAGCCCTCGCTTCAGCGGCAGCCTTGCCTTCGAAGGCAACGTTGGCAACTTAGGCAGCCCTGGCTACGGCGGCAAACCTGGCTTCGGCAGCAGCAATGGCTTCGGCGGCAGCCTTGGCATCAGCAGCAGCCTTGGCTTCAGCAGCAGCCTTGGCTTCAGCAGCGGCCTTGGCTTCGGCGGTAGCCTTGGCTTCAGCTGCAGCCTTGGCTTCAGCTGCAGCCTTGGCTTCGAGGGCAGCGTTGGCTTCGGCGGCAGCTCTGGCTACGGCGGCAAACCTGGCTTCTGCGGCAGCAATGGCTACGTTGGCAAACCTCCCTTCAGCGGCAAACTAGGCTTCGGCGGCGGCTTTGGCTTCAGCAGCAGCCTTGGCTTCAACGGCCACCTTGGCTTCTGCGGCAGCCTTGGCTTCAGCTGCAGACTTGGCATCAGCTGCAGCCTTGGCTTCCACGGCAGCGTTGGCTTCGGCGGCAGCTCTGGCTACGGCGGCAAACCTGGCTTCGGCGGCAGCAATGGCTACGGTGGTAAACCTGGCTTCGGCGGCCGCCTTGGCTTCAGCGGCAGCATTGGCTTCAGCAGCAGCCTTGGCTTCGGTGGCAGCCCTTGCTTCGACGGCAGCCCTGGCTTCGGCGGCAGCCCTGGCTTCAGCGGCAGCCTTGCCTTCGAAGGCAGCGTTGGCATCTGAGGCAGCCCTGGCTACGGCGGCAAACCTGGCTTCGGCAGCAGCAATGGCTTCGGCGGCAGCCTTGGCATCAGCAGCAGCCTTGGCTTCAGCAGTAGCCTTGGCTTCAGCAGCGGCCTTGACTTCGGCGGTAGCCTTAGCTTTAACTGCAGCCTTGGCTTCAGCTGCAGCCTTGGCTTCGAGGGCAGCGTTGGCTTCTGCGGCAGCTCTGGCTACGGCGGCAAACCTGGCTTCTGCGGCAGCAATGGCTACGTTGGCAAACCTCCCTTCTGTGGCAAATTTGGCTTCGTCGGCGGCTTTGGCTTCATCTGCAGCCTTGGCTTCAGCAGCAGCCTTGGCTTCGACGGCCACCTTGGCTTCGGCGGCAGTCTTGGCTTCAGCTGCAGCCTTGGCTTCTACGGCAGCGTTGGCTTCGGCGGCAGCTCTGGCTACGGCGGCAAACCTGGCTTCGGCGGCAGCAATGGCTACGGCGGCAACCCTGGCTTCAGCGGCAGCCTTGGCTTCGGCAGCATCCTTGGCATCGGCAGTAGCCTTTGCTTCAGCAGCAGCCTTGGATTCAAGAGCAGCCTTGGCCTTCCCCGCGCTCTTACCCTTCCCGACGGCCTTGCCCTTCCCGTCTCCTAAAGCCCTTGTCCTGGCCTCTTCTCCGGCTGCTTTAACCTGGGCCCTTATAATGACATATGCCAGAAAAAATATTAGTTCCCGAAGCGTCTTCAGCAATATCGTTACGACGGGAACGTGTCTCCTCAGAACGCCTCTCAAAAGAATGAGGTAGCTAGGGCGCTCCGGTGTTGTAATGGCCTCATTGATGAGGTTAACTATGTTCTTTACTGTAAAGAACACACTCAAGAATTGTCTTAAAACGGGCATTTCACTCTGGCCAGTATCTACTGGCAGTAGGACCAATGGTTCAGGCTCAAACACTCCCAAAAGAGGTATTGTGACGGAATTCATCTATCTGTTTCGCTCTTGAAGGAAAATCACCAGTCTCTCTTCTCCCATCTTCACCAGATTGTTGAGTAGTTCCATGAACACTGCTATGACTACACCAGCCACTGCCAGCAACACCATCTTTTTGAACATGATTGACACACCTTATTTGAAATTGAGATGTATCTCACATCTTATTCTACTTTAATATCTCACATGATGACAACAAAAAAATAATCAACTTGGAATGTTCTTCTTCCTTAACAATATATGTATATACCCAAATTGGTCTTATAGTTAAGTTACTTTCTCTATTGATGATAGGAGATAGTGATAAATTGAGTAGGAGATGAAGTATTTTGAAGGTTTCTTTAATGTACTTGATGATACAGAGTGCCAGAAGCAGGATCTTTTGGTTCGGCTGGTGTGCCAAGTGACATAGTCAGGGAGAGTGCTTTGGTGAAAAGAGAAGGTGATGAAAGCCTTGCGAAAGATGAAATTCGTCAAGGCGACGGGTGAAGATAATGATGTATTACACCTAAGGGTATAATGAAGATAACTGTTTTCCAGATATGGATATAGTGAAGATAATGGTATATTAAAGCCGAGGGTATAGTGAATGAAGATAACAGTGTATTTGATATAAGGGTATAGTGAAGACACCAATGTATCAGAGCTATGGGCATATTGAAGATAACGGTGTATTAGAGCTAAGGGTATAGTGAATCTAATGCGGTATCAAA
>NC_092229.1:39852947-39869205 GCF_036320965.1 Panulirus ornatus
AATACACTGTTATCTTCACTCACTATACCCTCGGCTTTAATACACCATTATCTTCACTTTATCCATATCTGTAATACAGTTATCTGCATTATACCCTTAGGTGTAATACACCATTATCTTCAACCGCCGCCTTGCCGAATTTCATCTTTCGCAAGGCTTTCATCGCCTTCTCTTTCACCAAAGCACTCTCTCCCTGACTATGTCACTTGGCACACCAACCGAACCTAAAGACCCTGCATCTGGCACTCTGTATCATCAAGTACATTGAAGAAACCTTCAAAATACTCCATCTCCTACTCACTTTATCACTATATGCTATCATCAATAGAGAAAGTAACTTCACTATAAGACCAATTTGGGTAGTATAAATATATTGCTAAGGAACAAGAACATTCCAAGTTGATTATTTTCCTTCCTTTGGGAAAAAAAAAATGAGAGGGGAAGATTCCCAGCCCCCCCGCTACCTTCCCTTTTAGTCGCCTTTTACGACACGCAGGGAATACGTGGGAAGTATTCTTTCTCCCCTATCCCCACGGATAGTATATATATATATATATATATATATATATATATATATATATATATATATATATATATATATATATATATATATATATATCATAACGAATCTAGCTCTCACAGTGATGAAGGTGATGGTCGATATAGAGCACTGTTGTCTAGGTTATACTGCGAGGAGAAGACTCGTCATAAATGATTGTGAAAAATTACAGGTGTAGAATGAGCCCAGGTTGATAATGATCAGTATTATTAATCAAACATACAAATAACAGCAAGTGTAATAACTAATTAACCACGAATCAAATGAAAAAGCAATTTCCCAGCACACAACATAAAACTATGTTAATACAACCATAAGTGCATTTAACCACAAAGGCAGCTTAAGTTATATACAAAAAACGTTACGCTCCCCTACCATACCACCACGCCTCGGGGAAGAGCCACTACACCTCAGGATGCCGTCTGGGTTGAGACTGCCGTGGAAGGCGTCGGCACTGATATATAAGGAGTCGGTATGAAGCCCGGCTTGTCTCAGTCAAAGTGAGACGAAGCAACAAGGACTTGAATGAACGCAGAACGATCTGGTTCCAACGTGGCAGAGAGGCAGTGGTGCGTAGCATGGAGGACAAAATAATATGATTTTAAATTCAAACAAGATGATAGGAGAGTACATGATAATATATATATACATATATGCAAAGATTCGAACCCTGTACCATTTGCGTGGTAGCTGGGAACGCTGACTACGAGGCTATGATCGCCCCCAACAGGGAAACGACTATTCGATTCCTAGTAATCCAATATCATTAAACAAGATCTTAGGAGACTACAGTGGCAGATATAGGGTGTTTTGGTCGAGGTGGTGTGCAAAGTGAGAGGGTTAGGGAAAATGATTTGGTAAATAGAGAAGAGGTAGTAAAAGCTTTAAGGAAGATGAAAGCCGGCAAGGCAGCAGGTTTGGATGGTATTGCAGTGGAATTTATTTAAAAAGGGGGTGACTGTATTGTTGACTGGTTGGTAAGATTATTTAATGTATGTATGATTCATGGTGAGGTGCCTGAGGATTGGCGGAATGCTTGCATAGTGCCATTGTACAAAGGCAAAGGGGATAAGAGTGAGTGCGCAAATTACAGAGGTATAAGCTTATTGAGTATTCCTGGTAAATTATATGGGAGGGTATTGATTGAGAGGGTGAAGGCATGTACAGAGCATCAAATTGGGGAAGAGCAGTGTGGTTTCAGAAGTGGTAGAGGATGTGTGGATCAGGTGTTTGCTTTGAAGAATGTATGTGAGAAATACTTAGAAAAACAAATGGATTTGTATGTAGAATTTATGGATCTGGAGAAGGCATAGGATAGAGTTGATAGAGATGCTCTGTGGAAGGTATTAAGAATATATGGTGCGGGAGGCAAGTTGTTAGAAGCGGTGAAAAGTTTTTATCTAGGATATAAGGCATGTATACGTGTAGGAAGAGAGGAAAGTTTGGTTCTCAGTGAATGTAGGTTTTCGGGAGGGGTGTGTGATGTCTCCATGGTTGTTTAATTTGTTTATGGATGGGGTTGTTAGGGAGGTGAATGCAAGAGTTTTGGAAAGAGGGGCAAGTATGTAGTCTGTTGTGGATGAGAGAGCTTGGCAAGGAGTCAGTTGTTGTTCGCTGATGATACAGCGCTGGTGGCTGATTCATGTAAGAAACTGCATAGGCTGGTGACTGAGCTTGGTAAAGTGTGTGAAAGAAGAAAGTGAAGAGTAAATGTGAATAGGAACGTGGTTATTAGGTACAATAGGGTTGAGGGTCAAGTCAACTGGGAGGTAAGTTTGAGGGAGAAAAACTGGAGGAAGTAAAGTGTTTTAGATATCTGGGAGTGAATCTGGCAGTGGATGGAACCATGGAAGCGGAAGTGAATCATAGGGTGGGGGAGGGGGCGAAAATTCTGGTAGCCTTGAAGAATGTTTGGAAGTCGAGAACATTATCTCGGAAAGCAAAAATGGGTATGTTTGAAGGAATAGTGGTTCCAACAATGTTGTATGGTTGCGAGGCGTGGGCTATGGATAGAGTTGTGCGCAGGAGGGTGGATGTGCTGGAAATGAGATGTTTGAGGAGAATATGTGGTGTGAGGTGGTTTGATCGAGTAAGTAATGTAAGGGTAAGAGAGATGTGTGTAAATAAAAAGAGTGTGGTTGACAGAGCAGAAGAGGGTGTTTTGAAATGGTTTGGTCACATGGAGAGAATGAGTGAGGAAAGATTGACAAAGAGGATATATGTGTCAGAGGTGGAGGGAACGAGGAGAAGTGGGAGACCAAATTTTAGATGGAAAGATGGAGTGAAAAAGATTTTTTGTGATCGGGGCCTGAACATGCAGGAGGGTGAAAGGCGTGCAAGGAATAGAGTAAATTGGAAGGATGTTGTATACCGGTGTCGACGTGCTGTCAATGGATTGAACCAGGGCATGTGAAGCGTCTGGGGTAAACCATGGAAAGTTGTGTGGGTCCTGGATGTGGAAAGGGAGCTGTTGTTTCGGTGCATTATTACATGACATCTAGAGACTGAGTGTGAACGAATGGGGCCTTTGGTGACTTTTCCTAGCTCTACCTTGCACACATGAGGGGGAGGGGGTTGTTATTCCATGTGTGGCGAGATGGCGATGGGAACAAATAAAGGCAGACAGTATGAATTATGTACATATGTAGATATGTATATGTCTGTGTGTGTGTATATATATGTACATTAAGATGTATAGGTATGTATATTTGCGTGTGTGGACGCGTATGCATATCCATGTGTATGTGGGCGGGTTGGGCCATTCTTTCTTCTGTTTCCTTGCGCTACCTTTGCTAACGCGGGAGAGAGCGACAAAGCAAAAATAAATAAAAATCTATATATACACACACACACACACACATATATATATATATATATATATATATATATATATATATATATATATATATATATATATATATAGGGGATAGGGGACAAAGAATAGGTCCCACGCATTATTCATGTGTCGAAGAAGGCGACTAAAGGTAATGTGAGCGGGGGTCTAGAAACCCTCCCCTCCTTTTATTATAACTCGGGAAGTGCTCATCCTCCTCGAAGGCTCAGATTGGGGTGTTTAAATGTGTGTGGATTTAACGAAGATAAGGAAAAAGGAGAGATAGATAGCATGTTTGAGGAAAGGAACTCCAATGTTTTGGCTCTGAGTGAAACGAAAATGTCATAGAGTGTAAGAAAGTAAACTCTAGATTGGTATGGGTGAGATGGGTGATATTGGGAGAGATGGGTGATATTGGTGCATATGCACCTGGGCATGAGAAGAAACATCATGAGAGGCAAGTGTTTTGGGAGCATCTGAGTGAGTGTGTTAGTAATTTTGATGCACGAAACCGGGTTATAGTGATGCTTGATTTGAATGCAAAGTTGAGTAATGTGGCAGTTGAGGGAATAATTGGTGTACATGCTGTATGCAGTGTTGGAAATGGAAATGATGAAGAGCTTGTAGATTTATGTTCTGAAAAAGGACTGTTGATTAGGAATACCTGGATTAAAAAGAGAGATATACATAAGTATACGTATGTAAGGAGGAGAGATGGCCAGAGTGTTACTGGGTTACGTGTTAATTGATAGGCACGCGAAAGAGAGACTTTTGGATGTTAATGTGCTGAGAGGTGCAAACGCAGGGATGTCTGATCATTATTTTGTGGAGGCGAAGGTGAAGATTTGTAGAGGTTTTCAGAAAAGAAGAGAGAATGTTGAGAAGAGAAAATGTTGAATGACAGGATGGTGAAGAGAGTGGTGAGAGAAAGTTAGCTTGGGAAGGAGACTTGTGTGAGGAAGTACCAGGAGAGACTGAGTACAGAATGGAAAAAGGTGAGAAAAAAGGACCTAGGGGGAGTGAGGGAGGAATGGGATGTATTTAGGGAAGCATTGATGGCTTGCACAAAAGATGCTTGTGGCATGAGAATTGTGGGAGGTGAGCAGATTAGAAAGTGTATTGAGTGATGGGATGAAGAAGTAAGATTATTAGTGAAAGAGAAGAGAGAGTCTTTTGGACGATTTTTGCAGGGAAATAATGCAAATGAGTGGGAGATGTATAAAAGAAAGAGGGAGGAGGTCAAAAGAAAGGTGCAAGAGGTGGAAAAGAGGGCAAATGAGAGTTGGGGTGAGAGAGTATCATTCAATTTTAGGGAGAATAAAAAGATGTTTTGGAAGGAGGTAAATAAAGTGCGTAAGACAAGGGAAGTAATGGGAACTTCAGTGAAGGGGGCTAATGGGGAGGTGATAACAAGTAGTGGTGACGTGAGGAGATGGAGTGAGTATTTTGAAGGTTTGTTGAATGTGTTTGATGATAGAGTGGCAGATATAGGGTGTTTTGGTCGAGGTGGTTTGCAAAGTGAGAAAGTTAAGGAGCATGATTTGGAAAACAGAGAAGAGGTACAAAACGCTTTGCGGAAGATGAAAGCCGGCAAGGCAGCGAGTTTGGATGGTATTGCAGTGGAATTTATTAAACAAGGGAGTGACTGTATTGTTGATTAGTTGGTAAGGTTATTTAATGTATGTATGACTCATGGTGAGATGCCTGAGGATTGATGGAATGCTTGCATAGTGCCATTGTAGAAAGGCAATGGGGATAAAAGTGAGTGCCCAAATTACTAAGGTATAAGTTTGTATAGTATTCCTGGGAAATTATATAGGAGGGTATTGATTGAGAGGATGAAGGCATGTGCAGAGCATCAGATTGTGGAAAAGCAGTGTGGTTTCAGAAGTGGTAGAGGATATGTGGATCAGGATTTTCCTTTGAAGGATGTATGTGAGAAATAATTAGAAAAATAAATGCATTTGTATGTAGCATTTACGGATCTAGAGAAGGCATATGATAGAGTTGATAGAGACACTCTGTGGAAGGTATTAAGAATACATGGTGTGGGAGGCAAGTTGTTAGATGCAGTGAAAAGTTTTTATCGAGAATGTAAGGCATGTGTACGTCTAGGAAGAGAGGAAAGTGATGGATTCTCAGTGAATGTTAATTTGCGGCAGGGGTGTGTGATGTCTTCATGGTTCTTTAATTCATTTATGGATGGGGTTGTTAGGGAGGTGAATGCAAGAGTTTTGGAAAGAGGGGCAAGTATGCAGTCTGTTGGGGATGAGAGAGCTTGTTGTTGGGTGATGATACAGCGCATGTGGCTGATTCGTGTGAGAAACTGCAGAAGCTTTTGACTGAGTTTGGTAAAGTGTGTAAAAGAAGAAAGCTGATAATAAATGTACCGACCAATCATTCATCAGATAATTTGTGGGTTCAGAGCCCCGCTCTTCTCATGACATCACCCGTGAGCTCAGAGAAGCAACCCTACCTTATGATGTGCTGTTTGGTTTCTCTTCCGCTCACGGTGGCCTTTCTTGGCCTCGTTGGCTCATTCATGTGAATGTCGAATCTTTAATAAGCTCGGTCAACTGCTGCAATGCGACTATGGGCGGAAGACGGCCCAAAAAGGAGAATATAAGGTAGGATTGGTGTGTTGAAGTACCCGGACGACGTCATTGATAGGGGGGCTTGAAATTTACGGACCAATCATTGATCAGATAATTTGTGCGTTCAGAGCCCCGCTCTTCTCATGACGTCATCCGGGAACTCAGAGTAGCAACCTTACCTTACGATGTCGTGTTTGGTTTCTCTTTCCCTCACGTCACCTTTCTTGGCCTCGCTGGCTTATTCATGTGAATGTTAAACGCTTTAATAAGCTCGGTCAACAGCTGAAATGCGACTCTAGGCGGAATACGGTCCAAAAATGAAAACATAAGATAGGGCTACTGCGTTGAAGTAGCCAGATGACGTCGTCTGGTAAGTGGAGCTTGGACATGACAAATCATTATTGGTCAGATGGTTTATAGGTACAAAATCCCTTCCTTCTCATGACGTCACTCGGGGAACTCAGAGTAGCAACCGTACCTTATGATGTCTTGTTTGGTTTCACTTCCACTCGAGGTGGCCTTTCTTGGCCTCACTGGCTCATTCATGTGAATGTTGTCTACTCTTTGATAAGCTCGATCAACTGCTGAAATGCGACTGTGGGCGGAAGACGGTCCAAACAGGAGAACATATGGTAGGGTTGCTGCGTTAAAGTAGCCGGATGACGTCGTCTGATAGGTGGGGCTTGGACATGACCAATCATTGGTCAGAAGGTCTATACCTACAAAATCCCGCCCTTCTCATGACGTCACTCGGGCAACTGAGAGTATCCCCCCTACCTTATGATGTCCTGTTTGGTTTCTTTTCCCCTCACGTCGTGTTTCTTTGCCTCGCTGGCTCATTCATGTGAATGTTGACTCTTTCTATATATAATGAATATGCTCGGTCACCTGCTTAAATACGACTCTGGGCGGAAGACTGTCCAAATAGGAGAATATCAGTTACGGTTGCTGCGTTGAAGTAGCCGGTTGACGTCGTCTGATAGGTGGGGCTTGGACATGACCAATCATTGGTCAGATGGTTTATAGGTACAAAATACCGCCCTTCTCATAACGTCACTCGTGCAACTGAGAGTATCAACCCTACCTAAGTTGTACTGTTTGATTCCTCTTCCGCTCACGGAGGCTTTCTTGGCCTCGCTGGCTAGAGGACTACTTATGGTAATGATCATAATGAAAAAAAAGTTCGGGCAAATTCTGAAATGCGACTCTGAGCAGAAGGCGGTCCAAACGCCCTTCTCATGACGTCATCCTGGTAACTCAGAGAAGCAACTCTACCTTATATTGTGCTGTTTGATTCCTCTTCCGCTCACGGAGGCCTTTCTAGGCCTCGCTGGCTAGAAGACTCCTTATGGTAATAATGATAAAAAAAGCTGGGGAAACTGCTGAAATGCGACTCAGAGCAGAAGACGGTCCAGGGGCCAGAAACCCTCCCCTCCTTGTATTTTAACTTTCGAAAAGGGGAAACAGAAGAAGGAGTCACGAGGGGAGTGCTCATTCTCCTCGAAGGCTCAGAGTGGAGTGTCTAAATGTGTGTGGATGTAACCACGATGAGAAAAAAGGAGAGATAGGTAGTATGTTTGAGGAAAGGAACCTGGATGTTTTGTCTCTGAGTGAAACGAAGCTCAAGGGTAAAGGGGAAGAGTGTTTTGGGAATGTCTTGGGAGTAAAGTCAGGGGTTAGTGAGAGGACAAGAGCAAGGGAAGGAGTAGCACTACTCCTGAAACAGGAGTGGTGAGAGTATGTGATAGAGTGCAAGAAAGGAAACTCTAGATTGATATGGGTAAAACTGAAAGTGGATGGAGAGAGATGGGTGATTATTGGTGCATATGCACCTGGGCATGAGAAGAAAGATCATGAGAGGCAAGTGTTTTGGGAGCAGCTGAATGAGTGTGTTAGTGGTTTTGATGCACAAGACCGGGTTATAGTGATGGGTGATTTGAATGCAAAGGTGAGTAATGTGGCAGTTGAGGGAATAATTGGTATACATGGGTGTTCAGTGTCGTAAATGGAAATGGTGAAGAGCTTGTAGATTTATGTGCTGAAAAAGGACTGGTGATTGGGAATACCTGGTTTAAAAAGCGAGATATCCATAAGTATACGTATGTAAGTAGGAGAGATGGCCAGAGAGCGTTATTGGATTACGTGTTGATAGGTGCGCGAAAGAGAGACTTTTGGATGTTAATGTGCTGAGAGGTGCAACTGGAGGGATGTCTGATCGTTATCTTCTGGAGGCGAAGGTGAAGATTGGTATAGGTTTTCAGAAAAGAAGAGAGAATGTTGGGGTGAAGAGAGTGGCGAGAGGAAGTGAGCTTGGAAAGGAGACTTGTGTGAGAATGGAAAAAGGTGAGAACAAAGGAGGTAAGGGGAGTTCGGGGAGGAATGGGATGTATTTAGGGAATCAGTGATGGCTTGCACTAAAGATGCTTGTGGCATGAGAAGCGTGGGAGGTAGGCAGATTAGAAAGGGTAGTGAGTGGTGGGATGAAGAAGTAAGATTATTAGTGAAAGAGAAGAGAGAGGCATTTGGACGATTTTTGCAGGGAAATGGTGCAAATGACTGGGAGATGTATAAAAGAAAGAGGCAGGAGGTCAAGAGAAAGGTGCAAGAGGTGAAAAAGAAGGCATATGAGGGTTGGGGTGATAGAGTATCATTAAATTTTAGGGAGAATAAAAAGATGTTTTGGAGGAGGTAAATGAAGTGCGTAAGACAAGGGAACAAATGGGAGCTTCAGTGAAGGGGGCTAATGGGGAGGTGATAACAAGTAGTGGTGATATGAGGAGATGGAGTGAGTATTTTGAAGGTTTGTTGAATGTGTTTGTTGATAGATTGGCAGATACGGGTTGTTTTGGTTGAGGTGGTGTGCAAAGTGAGAGGGTTAGGGAAAATGATTTGGTAAACAGAGAAGAGGTAGTAAAAGCTTTGCGGAAGATGAAAGCCGGCAAGGCAGCGGGTTTGGATGGTATTGCAGTGGAATTTATTAAAGAAGGGCGTGACTGTATTGTTGACTGGTTGGTAAGGTTATTTAATGTATGTATGACTCATGGTGAGGTGCCTGAGTATTGGCGGAATGCTTGCATAGTATCATTGTACAAAGGCAAAGGGGATAAAAGTGAGTGCTCAAATTACAGAGGTATAAGTGTTGAATATTTCTGGGAAATTGTATGGGAGGGTATTGATTGAGAGGGTGAAGGCATGTACAGAGCATCAGATTGGGAAGAGCAGTGTGGTTTCAGAAGTGGTAGAGGATGTGTGGATCAGGTGTTTGCTTTGAAGAATGTATGTGAGAAATACTTAGAAAAGCAAATGGATTTGTATGTAGCATTTATGGATCCGGAGAAGGCATATGGTAGAGTTGATAGAGATGCTCTGTGGAAGGTATTAAGAATATATGGTGTGGGAGGCAAGGTGTTAGAAGCAGTGAAAAGTTTTTATCGATGATGTAAGGCATGTTTATGTGTAGGATGAGAAGAAGGTGATTGGTTCTCAGTGAATGTTGGTTTGCGGCAAGGGTGCGTGATGTCTCCATGGTTGTTTAATTTGTTTATGGATGGGGTTGTTAGGGAGGTGAATGCAAGAGTTTTGGAAAGAGGGGCAAGTATGAAGTCTGTTGTGGATGAGAGAGTCAGTGGGAAGTGAGTCAGCTGTTGTTCGCTGATGATCCAGCGCTGGTGGCTGATTCGTGTGAGAAACTGCAGAAGCTGGTGACTGAGATTGGTAAAGTGTGTGAAAGAAGAAAGCTGAGAGTAAATGTGAATAAGAGCAAGATTATTAGGTACAGTAGGGTTGACGGACAAGTCAATTGGGAGGTAAGTTTGAATGGAGAAAAACTGGAGGAAGTGAAGTGTTTAGATATCTGGGAGTGGATCTGGCAGCGAATGGGACCATGGAAGCGGAAGTGAATCATAGGGTGGGGGAGGGGGCGAAAATCCTGGGAGCCTTGAAGAATGTGTGGAAGTCGAGAACATTATATCAGAAGCAAAAATGGGTATGTTTGAAGGAATAGTGGTTCCAACAATGTTGTATAGTTGCGAGGCATGGGCTATGGATAGAGTTGTGTGCAGGAGGGTGTATGTGTTGGAAATGAGATGTTTGAGGACAATATGTGGTGTGAGGTGGTTTGATCGAGTAAGTAATGATAGGGTAAGAAAGATGTGTGGTAATAAAAAGAGTGTGGTTGAGAAAGCAGAAGAGGGTGTTTTGAAATGGTTTGGTCACATGGAGAGAATGAGTGAGGAAATATTGACCAAGAGGATATATGTGTCATAGGTGGAGGGAACGAGGAGAAGTGGGAGACCAAATTGGAGGTGGAAAGATGGAGTGAAAAAGATTTTGAGTGATTGGGGCCTGAACATGCAGGAAGGTGAAAGGCGTGCAAGGAATAGAGTGAATTGGAACGATGTGGTATACCGGGGTTGATGTGCTGTCAGTGGATTGAACTAGGGCATGTGAAGCGTATTGGGTAAACCATGGAAAGTTCTGTGGGGCCTGGATGTGGAAAGGAAGCTGTGGTTTCGTTGCATTATTACATGACAGCTAGAGAGTGAGTGTGAACGAATGTGGCCTTTATGTTCTTTTCCTAGCGCTACCTCGCACACATGAGGGGAGAGGGGGTTGTTATTCCATGTGTGGCGAGGTGGCGATGGAAATGAATAAAGGCAGACCGTATGAATTATGTACATGTGTATATATGTATATGTCTGTGTGTATATATATATATATGTATACATTGAGATGTATAGGTATGTATATTTGCGTGTGTGGACGTGTATGTATATACATGTGTATGTGGGTGGGTTGGGCCATTCTCTCGTATGTTTTCTTGCGCTACCTCACTAACGCGGGAGACAGCAACAAAGCAATATATATATATATATATATATATATATATATATATATATATATATATATATATATATATATATATATATTATCCCTGGGGATATGGGAGAAAAAATACTTCCCACGTATTCCCTGCGTGTCGTAGAAGGCGACTAAAAGGGAAGGGAGCGGGGGGCTGGAAATCCTCCCCTCTCAATTTTTTTTAATTTTCCAAAAGAAGGAACAGAGAAGGGGGCCAGGTGAGGATATTCCCTCAATGGCCCAGTTCTCTGTTCTTAACGCTACCTCGCTAACGCGGGAAATGGCGAATAGTTTGAAAAAAAAAAAAAAATATATATATATATATATATATATATATATATATATATATATATATATATATATATATATATATATATATATATATATATATATATATATATATATATATATATATATATATATATATATATATATATATATAGGGGATAGAGGAGAAAGAATACTTCCCACGTATTCCCTGCGTGTCGTAGAAGGCGACTAAAAGGGGAGGGAGCGGGGGGCTGGAAATCCTCCCCTCTCGTTTTTTTTTTTTTTTTTTTTTTTTTTTTCCAAAAGAAGGAACAGAGAATTCGGCCAGGTGAGGGTATTCCCTCAAAGGCCCAGTCCTCTGTTCTTAACGCTACCTCGCTAATGCGGGAAATGGCGAATAGTTTGAAAGAAGAAAGAAAAGATATATATATATATATATATATATATATATATATATATATATATATATATATATATATATATATATATATATATATATATACTTACTTTTTTTTTCATACTATTCGCCATTTCCCGCGCTTGCGAGGTAGCGTTAAGAACAGAGGACTGGGCTTTAGAGTGAAAATCCTCACCTGGCCCCCTTCTCTGTTCCTTCTTTTGGAAAATTAAAAAAAAAAAAAACGAGAGGGGAGGATTTCCAGCCACCCGCTCCCTCCCCTTTTAGTCACTTTCTACGACACGCAGGGAATACGTGGGAAGTATTCTTTCTCCCCTATTCCCAGGGATATATATATATATATATATATATATACATATATATATATATATATATATATATATATATATATATATATATATATATATATATATGTATATATATAAATATATATATATATATATATATATATATATATATATATATATATATATATATATATATATATATATATATATATATATATATATATATATATATATATATATATATATATATATATCTTTTTTTTTTTTTTTCCAAAAGAAGGAACAGAGAAGGGGGCCAGGTGAGGATATTCCCTCAAAGGCCCAGTTCTCTGTTCTTAACGCTACCTCGCTAATGCGGGAAATGGCGAATAGTTTGAAAGAAAGATATATATATATATATATATATATATATATATATATATATATATATATATATATATATATATATATATGGCGGAATGCATGCATAGTGCCATTGTACAAACGCAAATGGGATAAAGATGAGTGTTTCATTTACAGAGGTATAAGTTTGTTGAGTATTCCTGGGAAATTGTATTATATTGATTGACAGGGTAAAGGCATCAGATTAGGGAAGAGCAGTGTGGTGTCAGAAGTGGTAGAGGATATGTGGACCAGGTTTTTGCTTTGAAGAATGCATGTGAGAAATACTTACAAATACAGATGGATTTGTATATAGCATTTTTGGATCTGGAGAAGACATATGATAGAGTTGATAGAGATGCTTTGTGGATGGTACTAAGAGTATATGGTATGGGAGGTAAGTTGCTGGAAGCAGTGAAAAGTTTTTACCAAGGATATAAGGCATGTGTACGAATAGTAAGAGAGAAAAGTGATTGGTTGTCTGTGAATGTCTGTTTGCAGCAGGGGTGCGTGATTTCCCCGTGGTTGTTTAATTTGTATATGGATGGCGTTGTTAGGGAGGTGAATCCAAGAGTTTTGGAAAGATTGGCAAGTATGCAGTCTGTTGTGGATGAAAGGGCTTGGGAAGTGAATCACTTGTTTGCTGATGAATCAGCGCTGGTGGCTGACCTGGGTGAGAAACTACAGAAGCTGGTGACTGAGTTTGGTAAAGTGTGTGAAAGAAGAAAGTTGAGAGTAAATGGGAACAAGAGCAAGGTTATTAGGTTCAGTATGGTTGAGCGACAAGTTAATTTGGAGGTAAGTTTGAATGGAGAAAACCTGGAGGAAGTGAAGTGTTTTAGATATCTGGGAGTGGACACCATCTTCGTAGACTGTAGTCTGACCTCCATTACTGTATTTATGTGGGGAGTGTTTCTGTAATATGCTTCTCCCTGCAGTTAATTGAATAAACCAATAGTTATCATAATTAGTATAATTACTAAACTTACACACACACACACACACAGACACACACACACACACACACACACACACACACACACACACACACACACACAAAGGCCATATCACTGTCATGTGTGTGTTACCATTCTGTGGCAATATATAGTCACAGGAGAACTGTCAGTACACACTACAGACTGTTGGAGCGGGAGCTAGGGGGCTGATTGGCTAGGGGCTGGGGGGGCCACATTCTGTCACTGGTCACGTGAGATTAATCCCCCTCCCCCGTGTTATATAAAGCTTATCACAGGTGATCTATTGATGGCAGCGGACAGAAAATAACCGTCAGTATGACCGGGTCTTGATGTATGATCCCTGGGACTATTGGATACGTTGGCATTATTTCTGGGCAACGGAGTCAGAAGAAAGACAATACATTTCAGTGTTTTCTTTTGGTGGGTTTATTGCCTTTTATTTGTTGAGGGGGGGATTGTTTCTGGTTTGGTCGGTCTGTGTTTTCGCGCGAGAGGTAATGAATTAACTAGTTCATGTTGTCGTCGCTGTCATATATATATATATATATATATATATATATATATATATATATATATATATATATATATATATATATATATATATATATATATATATATATGTATATATATATATATATATATATATATATATATATATATATATATATATATATATATATATATATATATATATATATTGGGTAAGAGCAGTGTGGTTTCAGAAGTGGTAGAGGATGTGTGGATCAGGTGTTTGCTTTGAAGAATGTATATGAGAAATACTTAGAAAAGCAAATGGATTTGTATGTAGCATTTATGGATCTGGAGAATGCATATGATAGAGTTGATAGAGATGCTCTGTGGAAGGTATTAAGAATATATGGTGTGGGAGGAAAGTTGTTAGAAGCAGTGAAAAGTTTTTATCGAGGATGTAAGGCATGTGTACGAGTAGGAAGAGAGGAAAGTGATTGGTTCTCAGTGAATGTAGGTTTGCGGCAGGGGTGTGTGATGTCTCCATGGTTGTTTAATTTGTTTATGGATGGGGTTGTTAGGGAGGTAAATGCAAGAGTTTTGGAAAGAGGGGCAAGTATGAAGTCTGTTGGGGATGAGAGAGCTTGGGAAGTGAGTCAGTTGTTGTTCGCTGATGATACAGCGCTGGTGGCTGATTCATGTGAGAAACTGCAGAAGCTGGTGACTGAGTTTGGTAAAGTGTGTGGAAGAAGAAAGTTAAGAGTAAATGTGAATAAGAGCAAGGTTATTAGGTACAGTAGGGTTGAGGGTCAAGTCAATTGGGAGGTGAGTTTGAATGGAGAAAAACTGGAGGAAGTGAAGTGTTTTAGATATCTGGGAGTGGATCTGGCAGCGGATGGAACCATTGAAGCGGAAGTGGATCATAGGGTGGGGGAGGGGGCGAAAATTCTGGGAGCCTTGAAGAATGTGTGGAAGTCGAGAACATTATCTCGGAAAGCAAAAATGGGTATGTTTGAAGGAATAGTGGTTCCAACAATGTTGTATGGTTGCGAGGCGTGGACTATGGATAGAGTTGTGCGCAGGAGGATGGATGTGCTGGAAATGAGATGTTTGAGGACAATGTGTGGTGTGAGGTGGTTTGATCGAGTGAGTAACGTAAGGGTAAGAGAGATGTGTGGAAATAAAAAGAGCGTGGTTGAGAGAGCAGAAGAGGGTGTTTTGAAGTGGTTTGGGCACATGGAGAGAATGAGTGAGGAAAGATTGACCAAGAGGATATATGTGTCGGAGGTGGAGGGAACGAGGAGAAGAGGGAGACCAAATTGGAGGTGGAAAGATGGAGTGAAAAAGATTTTGTGTGATCGGGGCCTGAACATGCAGGAGGGTGAAAGGAGGGCAAGGAATAGAGTGAATTGGAGCGATGTGGTATACCGGGGTTGATGTGCTGTCAGTGGATTGAATCAAGGCATGTGAAGCGTCTGGGGTAAACCATGGAAAGCTGTGTAGGTATGTATATTTGCGTGTGTGGACGTATGTATATACATGTGTATGGGGGGGGGGAAGGTTGGGCCATTTCTTTCGTCTGTTTCCTTGCGCTACCTCGCAAACGCGGGAGACAGCGACAAAGTATAATAAAATAAATAAAATAATATATTATTCCTGGGGATAGGGGATTAAGAATACTTCCCACGTATTCCCTGCGTGTCGTAGAAGGCGACTAAAAGGAGAGGGAGCGGGGGGGCTGGAAATCCTCCCCTCTCGTTTTTTTTTTTAATTTTCCAAAAGGAACAGAGGGGGCCAGGTGAGGATATTCCAAAAAAGGCCCAGTCCTCTGTTCCTAACGCTACCTCGCTAACGCGGGAAATGGCGAATAGTTTAAAAGAGAAAGAAAAAAAAGATATATATATATATATATATATATATATATATATATATATATAGAGAGAGAGAGAGAGAGAGAGAGAGAGAGAGAGAGAGAGAGAGAGAGAGAGAGAGAGAGAGAGAGAGAGAGAGAGAGAGAGAGAGAGAGAGAGAGAGAGAGAGTGTGTGTGTCTCACTGCACGATGTACTGTCGTATAACACCTCGCCAAGCAGGTACAGCGAAGGTACATTTTGCCAAGCAGGTACAGCGAAGGTACACCACGCCCAGCAGGTACAGCGAAGGTACATTGTGCCAAGCAGGTACAGCTAAGGTACACCACGCCCAGCAGGTACAGCGAAGGTACACCACGCCCAGCAGGTACAGCGAAGGTACACCACGGCAGGATAGTACGGTACTACTACATCATGAGGCTTGCACAGTGTACCACACCTCACATGGTGGCTAGAGATGTGCCATACGTCACCAGGACGGTACACAGAGGTGTCATACGTCACCAGGACGGTACACAGAGGTGTCATACGTCACCAGGACGGTACACAGAGGTGCCATACGTCACCAGGACGGTACACAGAGGTGCCATACGTCACCAGGACGGTACACAGAGGTGCCATACGTCACCAGGACGGTACACAGAGGTGTCATACGTCATCAGGACGGGACACAGAGGTGTCATACGTCACGAGGACGGTACACAGAGGTGTCATACGTCACGAGGACGGTACACAGAGGTGT
>NC_092229.1:39869305-39946805 GCF_036320965.1 Panulirus ornatus
GGGGGTTGGGCCATTTCTTTCGTCTGTTTCCTTGCGCTACCTCGCAAACGCGGGAGACAGCGACGAGGTATAAAAAAAAAAAAAATATATATATATATATATATATATATATATATATATATATATACTTACTTTTTTTTTCATACTATTCGCCATTTCCCGCGCTTGCGAGGTAGCGTTAAGAACAGAGGACTGGGCTTTAGAGTGAAAATCCTCACCTGGCCCCCTTCTCTGTTCCTTCTTTTGGAAAATTAAAAAAAAAAAAACGAGAGGGGAGGATTTCCAGCCACCCGCTCCCTCCCCTTTTAGTCACTTTCTACGACACGCAGGGAATACGTGGGAAGTATTCTTTCTCCCCTATTCCCAGGGATATATATATATATATATACATATATATATATATATATATATATATATATATATATATATATATATCTTTTTTTTTTTTTTTTTCCAAAAGAAGGAACAGAGAAGGGGGCCAGGTGAGGATATTCCCTCAAAGGCCCAGTTCTCTGTTCTTAACGCTACCTCGCTAATGCGGGAAATGGCGAATAGTTTGAAAGAAAGATATATATATATATATATATATATATATATATATATATATATATATATATATATATATATATATATATATATATATGGCGGAATAGTGCCATTGTACAAACGCAAATGGGTTAAAGATGAGTGTTTCATTTACAGAGGTATAAGTTTGTTGAGTATTCCTGGGAAATTGTATTATATTGATTGACAGGGTAAAGGCATATGACAGGGTAAAGGCATCAGATTAGGGAAGAACAGTGTGGTGTCAGAAGTGGTAGAGGATATGTGGACCAGGTTTTTGCTTTGAAGAATGCATGTGAGAAATACTTACAAATACAGATGGATTTGTATGTAGCATTTTTGGATCTGGAGAAGGCATATGATAGAGTTGATAGAGATGCTTTGTGGATGGTACTAAGAGTATATGGTATGGGAGGTAAGTTGCTAGAAGCAGTGAAAAGTTTTTACCAAGGATATAAGGCATGTGTACGAGAAGTAAGAGAGGAAAGTGATTGGTTTTCTGTGAATGTCTGTTTGCAACAGGGGTGCGTGATTTCCCCGTGGTTGTTTAATTTGTATATGGATGGCGTTGTTAGGGAGGTGAATCCAAGAGTTTTGGAAAGATTGGCAAGTATGCAGTCTGTTGTGGATGAAAGGGCTTGAAAGTGAGTCACTTGTTTGTTGATGAATCACCGCTGGTGGCTGACCTGGGTGAGAAACTACAGAAGCTGGTGACTGAGTTTGGTAAAGTGTGTGAAAGAAGAAAGTTGAGAGTAAACGGGAACAAGAGCAAGGTTATTAGGTTCAGTAGGGTTGAGCGACAAGTTGATTTGGAGGTAAGTTTGAATGGAGAAAAACTGGAGGAAGTGAAGTGTTTTAGATATCTGGGAGTGGACTTAGCAGCGGATGGAACCATGGAAGAGGAAGTGAGTCATAGGGTGGGGAAGGGGGTGAAGGTTTTGGGAGCATTGAAGAATGTGTGGAAGGTGAGAATGTTATCTCGTAAAGCAAAAATGGATATGAAGAATACTGGTTCCAGCGATGTTATATGGTTGCGAGGCATGGGCTATAGATAGGGTTGTGTGGAGGAGTGTTGATATGTTGGAAATGAAATGTTTAAGGACAATATGTAGTGTGAGATGGTTTGATCGAGTAAGTAATGAAAAGTTAAGAGAAGTGTGTGGTAATAAAAAGAGTGTGGTTGAGAGAGCAGAATGAGTGAGGAAAGATTGACAAAGAGGATATATGTGTCAGAGGTAGAGAGAACGAGAGAAGTGGGAGACGAAATTTGAGGTGGAAGGATGTAGTGGAAAAGATTTTGAGTGATCGGGGCCTGAACATACAGGAGGGTGAAAGGTGAGCAAGGAATAGAATGAATTGGAATGAAATGGTATACCAGGGTCAACGTGCTGTCAATGGATTGAGCCAGGGCTTGTGAAGCGTCTGGGGTAAACCATGGAAAGTTTTGTGGGGCCTGGATGTGGAAAGGGAGCTGTGGTTTCGGTGTATTACACATGACAGATAGAGACTGAGTGTAAACGAATGTGGCCCTTGTTGTCCTTTCCTAGCACTACCTCACGCATGCGCGGGGGGAAAGGAGTGTGCTATTTCATGCGTGTATGTATGGATCATGATGAAGTGCCTGAGGATTAGCAGAATGCATCCATAGTGCCATTGTACAAAGGCAAAGGGGATAAAGGTGAGTGTTCAAATTACAGAGGCATAAGGTTGTTGAGTATTCCTGGGAAATTATATGGTTGAGTATTGATTGAGAGGGTAAAGGCATCTACAGAGCATCAGATTAGGGAAGAGCAGTGTGGTTTCAGAAGTGGTAAAGGATGTGTAGATCAGGTGTTTGCTTTGAAAAATGCATGTGAGAAAGAAAAACAGATGGATTTGTATGTAGCATATATGGATCTGGAGAAGGCATATGATAGGGTGGATAGAGATGATTTGTGGAAGGTTTTAAGAGTTTATGGTGTGGGAGGTAAGTTGCTAGAAGCAATGAAAAGTTTTTACTAAGGATGTAAGGCATGTGTACGAGTTGGAAGAGAGGAAAGTGATTGGTTCCCAGTGAATGTTGGTTTGTGGCAGAGGTGCGTGATGTCTCCATGATTGTTTAATTTGTTTATGGATGGGGTTGTTCAGGAAGTGAATGTAAGAGTTATGGAGAGAGGGGCAAGTTTGCAGTGTGTTGTAGATGAGAGGGCATGTAAAGTGAGTCACTTGTTGTTCGCTAATGATACAGCACTGGTGGCTGATTCAGGTGAGAAACTGCGGAAGTTGGTGACTGAGTTTGGTAAAGTGTGTGAAAGAAGAAAGTTGAGAGTAAATGTGAATAAGAGCAAGGTTATTAGGTTCAGTAGGGTTGAGGGACAAGTGAATTAGGAGGTAAGTTTGAATGGAGATATCTGGGAGTGGACTTAGCAGCGTATGGAACTATGGAAGCGGAAGTGAATCATAGGGTGGGGGATGGGGTAAAAGTTTTGGGAGTGTTAAAGAATGTGTGGAAGGTGAGAATGTTATCTCGGAGAGCAAAAATGGGTATATTTGAATAAATTGTGGTTCCAACAGTGTTACATGGTTGCGAGGCATGGACTATAGATAGGGTTGTGTGGAAGAGGGTGGATGTGTGGGAAATGAAATGTTTGAGGACAATATGTGGTGTGAGGTGGTTTGATTAAGTAATGAAATGGTAAGAGAAATATGTGGTAATATAAAGATTGTGGTTGGGAGAGCAGAAGAGGGTGTTTTGAAGTGGTTTGGACACATGGAGACAATGAGTTGGGAAAGATTGACAAAGATGTATGTTTCAGAGAGGGAGGGAAGAAGGAGAATTAAGAGACCAAATTGGGGGTGGAAGGATGGTGTGAAAAAGATTTTGAGCAATCAGGGCCTACACATGTAGGAGTTTGTAAGGCATGCAAGGAAAAGAGTGAATTGGAACAATTGGAACAATACCAGGGTCGACGTGCGGTCAGTGGATTGAACCAGGGCATGTGAAGCATCTGGGGTATACCATGGGAAGGTCTGTGGGGCCTGGATGTGAAAAGGGAGCTGTGGTTTCGGTGCATTGCACATGACAGCCAGAGACTGAGTGTGAACGAATGTGGCTTTTTTGTCTGTTCCTGGCAGTGCCTCGCTGGAGGGGGGGATGCTTTTTCGTGTGTAACGGGGTGGCGATGGGAATGGATGAAGGCAGCAAGTATGGATATGTAAATGTGTTTATATGTATATGTGTATGTATATGTACGTATACATTGAAATGTATATGTATGTATATGTGCGTGTGTGAAAGTTTATGTATATACATGTGTATGTGGGTGGGTTGGGCCATTCCCCGTCTGTTTCTTTGCTCTACCTGCTAACGCGGGAGAGAGCGGTTAAGTACAATAGAAAATACATATATATGTCGAATGAAAAATTCTAGGTCAAGAAAGAGGTGTGGTAATGAGAGTGTGTTTGAGACAGCTGAATTGGATGTGCTGCAACATTTTGTACATGTGGAAAAGATAAGTAAGAAGAGAGTAACTCAGAGGGTATACATATTGGAGATGGAGGAAACCATGGTGAAGGTGGAAGGTTGTCATGAAAGGTATTTTGAGTGTTTAGTGCCAGAACATGCAGGAAGTTGTGAGGCACGCAAGGGATAGAGCAGATTGGAACAGAGTGGGGTAAAGGGGACGACATGTTGTCATTGGGCTGAACTACAGCATATGAAGTGGCTACATGAAACCACAGAAAAACCTATGATATCTGGTTGTGCATAGAAAGCAGTGGTTTTGGTGCATTATATGTGACATTTACGTAGTGGATGTGAGCAAATGAGGCAATTTTTCTTTCTGCTCCTAGTGCTACCTTGCTAATGCAGGAAATGTTGAACAAGCATAAAAAGAAATCCCCAATTCTAAGACAGTATCCAGTTTATTGTCTAACCTTAAGAGGAGGATGAAGAGCTAAGTAGACTGCAGTCTACTTTGTAGGTAGATTGATTTAATCTCCAAGAAATTCACATGTGTTAGATCACACTGGCTTTAGATGTTATTTATTTACCTGTCTTAAGCTTCAGCTACTGGCTGTCCAATTTTGTCTATGTGTGCATCATGCTGTAGATTGATTTTGCTTGTGTATTTTGGTATCTTTTTATACTAATGATTGTTATCCAAATTTTGTGTGATTTGTATCTGTCTACTTAGCCATCTTTTTATCTAAATATCTGTTTGTCTCTGTTTATCTGTCTATTATTCAGAAAACAGTGTAACCACTCAATGTAGTGATAATTCAGCCACAGCGGTGTTGTTAATTAAAGGATTTTGTAATTAAGAAGGATTGGCTTCTTGAATATAACCTCTGATAGCCACTCTCCTTAGCTATTTCCCAAGGAATATCATATTATATTTTGTTCTGTTTATAAGGAACATGATGGCACACTTTTGATGAAATGAAAGATGTAGGACATATACAGGTGCCTTATCCAGACTACTACAGAAGCATGTGGTGTACATCTTCATTTTACACAAAATACAATATATATCTATCTAGCTATTTTTGTCCCTGATGTGCTTGCATACACCATTCCATGTATTCTTCCCCATTTATCTCCCATTTTTCTCCCTCAGTACTCTTTCACCCTATTTCCCTGTCACAGATACTCATCATCTCACACCAACTCCTTTGATTGTACTATGGTACACTCCTTGTAAACTCCCCATCTTGCATTCTTTCCATATACCCAACCCACCACAGAGTATTGTTTCACCCACAGTTAAATAAGAGAAATTGAATACAGCAGGTGATAGCAGAAATTATACTGAAGTATTGTTTCCTATACTGTACATGAAAGTAAAAAGATGTATATTTATTGTACTGTACTCTTTTGCCGTTGTTAAATTGATGTAGGTAGAGGGTGAATGATGGTCGTGCCCCAGGTTTCTCCACACCTACAGTAGGACAGTGGATTATCTAAGATCATTTCTGGGTGTCCAAGAGTGATCCTGGTGGAGTCATACATATGCTGTTGGCATTCTCACAATACCTCTTAGACGATACAATACAGTACCTTTAGTACAGTACATCACAGAACCTGTAGTACAATTATTATAGAACCTGTAGTTAGATAAATTACATAACCTACTTAACAGTAAACCACAGAACCTACAGTACATCATACAATAGAACCTTTTGTACAGCACTCTACAGAACCTGTAGCGCAGCAGACTACAGAACCTGCAGTACATCACACTTTAGAACTTTTAGTACAGTACACCTCAGAACCTGTAGTGCAGTAAACAACAGAATCTACAACACATCACACTACAGAACCTGTTGTACAGTACACTACAGAACCTGTGGTACATACACTACAAAACTTGTATACTATCGAACCTGTAGTACAGTACACCACAGAACCTGTAGTGCAGTAAACTACAGAACCTGCAATGCATCACACTACAGAACCTGTAGTACATTACACTACAGAACCTTTAGCACAGTACACTACAGTACCTGTAGTATATACACTAGAGAACTTGTATTGTACACTGCAGAACCTGTAGTACAGTACACTACAGAACCTGTAGTATAGTACACTGTAGAACCTGTATTACAGTACATAACAGAACCTGCAATACAGTACACTACAGGACCTGCAGTACTGTATGCTACAGGACTTGCAATACAATACTTTGCAGAACCAGTAGTACAGAAGCTGAAGTACAGTGCACTACAGAAGCTGCAGTATAGTACTCTACAGAAACTGTGGTATGGTAGACTATAGAACCTTTAGTACACCACAGAACCTGTATTACAGTATCTATAGAACCTGTAGTGCAGTACACTACAAAAGTTGCACTACAGTACAGTACAGGAGCTGCAATACAGTACACTACAAAACTTATTGTACTGTACAGTATACTCCAGAACATTTTATGTAGTACACTAGAACCTGCAGTACAGTACACTAAACCTGTAGTACATTATGCTACAGAACAAAACTGGTACAGTGCCCAGTTCAAGAAATAATAATGGCTAATAACCCTACATAGAAATTCAGGTAAATTTTATGTCAAGAATGTCTTCTATTTATAACTCTGAGTCTAGAATGGGCAACATTTTAACCATGAACCTACCCACCCTCTGAATTATTTGTGCTATCTCTGCTCAAGAATGGGGTGAAAATCATATTGCATGAACAAAAAAGGTTGTGCATCAGCATAATGCAAGATGGGATATGGTTCTGCATTATTTCTAAAACACATGGAAAATCATAATGATTTTAGTAAGTAAAATGGTAAGCAGACTATAGAATTTTGATATTTCTCAAACTTTTAAATACTTTTGTAGTATTATATGATTGGGATAGGGGAGAAAGAAAACTTGCCATGTATTCCCTGCATGAAGTAGTAGGCTACTAAGAGAGGTAGGAGCAGGGATTGCAAATTCTTTCGTGAATCCCAGTTTCTAAAAGTTGTAGGAGTGCGCATCCTTCTGAAAGATTCAGGCTGGGGTGTCTGAATGTGTTTGGATGTTATCAAGATGAGAAGAAGAGAGAGAGAGAGAGAGGTAATATATTTGAGGAGAGGAACTTGGACATTCTTGCTTTTAATGAAACATTGCTCAAGTGTAAGGGTAAAGAATGGAAGTGGATTATGAGAGCTGAGTAATTACAGTAATCAACAGCTTAAATGTTATTCAGTCTAATCTTTACTAATTTTGGGGTGCTGAGCATAGTGGCAGTATCACCACCAATGAGGTTAGGTAGTGGTAGAGAGCTCAATGATTGGGGAAAGTTAGGTTTCAGTACCCTGAGGGGATACTCTAGCTTTGTAGAGTATCCAAGCCTCACCCTCAATTCTCATAGTGACCTCATTAGTACACCCTTAGGAATGTAACTGAAGAGGTAGCTGTTTTCCAACTCCATCAGGGCAGTAATTTTTAAAACAGATGAACACTAAAGGTATCCTGAAGTTTTTTTTTTCTTGACAGTCTGAGAGCCTTGCTGCCTCTGGAAGTGGCCTGTCAAGGTTGAGGTACCAAAGGCTAAGAAGTGGCACTAGAGTCCATCAGTTATACCAGGGAGTAAAAGGGATGAGCATTTGAGGGTGATCAGGTGACAGTAAAGCAAGGGAGTTTGTGGAGAAATTTAAAAGTATTGGGAAACAGAGTAGAAGAGTACTTGACGGAGAGAAATGGTGGAAGAATGTTTGCAATGAAGTATGCAATGGAGCTATGTAAGGACACTTGACACACAATTCATACACTTGCACTTTTTAGCACATTGCATGAAACTTCTGCATGTTATTAAAGTGAAAGTAGTTGATGAAAGATGCTTTTAATTTTTTTTGTTGTTGTATGAATATCTTTAGAATGTTAAGGTTATATACATATTTTACACAACTTGATGAATATAATTCTGAGGGTTGGAAATGATCGTGGGATAGTGGGACATTAAGGGGTTAAAATACCTCTACATCATGTTCACCTTCCCCTGCACTTCATTTGGATTTTCTAAGCTTTACATATGACTTCTTTTGGACTTTCATACTTTCAGTTCTTCACTTTGTTCTTATACTCCTCGTGTTTATACAATCAACATTAACAGGCTGTCCTATTTACTACTACAACACGATCTGACATCTGCACTCCCACCCATCTCTTTGACTGCACATCAGAAACATACCAGATATGCTCATCTCTACCATGTTTTCTGAATTAATGCATTTTATTTGCATCCCATTCCGTGACTTTGATTCTTTGATAATTTTTTACTAAGAATGAAGTATTGTGAGTTTTTGCATAGTTATATGTCATAGGTTTTGTTTTTTTGTGAATTGAAATTATAGAGATGTTCTGTGTTCAATGACCAGTAAGCATTCTTCCCCTCTTACAGTGGGATTCCAACACTTTGTGATGCTAAGCTGATGGTGGAAGTCTGGTAAGTGGCACTTTATTTTGCTGTCTGCATTGCTCATGAAATTGAAAATTTGTCCTATGAATTTAGTTATGTAGAGACAAACAGTTTTTATTTAAGTACTGATTTCATTATCATGAATTCTTTTTACCTAATGCCTTTTTGATTCTTTTCTGTATTTTTTTATACTTAACAGTAGCTAGATTTTGTATGTAACAAAAGTCTTTGAAAGAGTGATAAAAGGATGTATAATAAACTGTCTAATCAAGAATGGCTACTTAAATGAAGGCCAACTAGATTTGTACCTGGAAAGAGTACACATCATTATTTGTTCATTTCTATGACATATATGAAAGTTTAATTCAAGTAAAAAGAGTACATACTGTTTTCCTTGACTTTACAAAAGCATTTAACAAAATAAACCACAGAATTTTGCTTGAGAATGTAGCTAAACATAACATTAAAGGTAAGATACAAATAAGAATCAGAGAGTTTCTAATTGACAGAAAGTTTGCAGTGGTGGCAAGTGAAACCATGTCTCAGGAGGAAGATCGTCCGGTGTAGGGTACCATAGTGAATGGTATTAGCCTCTTTACTCTTTTTAATGATGATATCAGACATTGACAGGGAAGTAAAGTGTAGCAAGGAGTTCTGCTGATGACATCAAAGTAAATAAAATGATTTGAGTAGAAACTGATCAAAAGAGGATGCAAAAAGACATAAATACAATTCATGACATCATAGTACATAAAATGATCTTATTAGAAAGTGATCAAAAGAGGATACAAAGAGACAGAAGTACAACTTACAAATGGGCACAAGTGGACCTAAAGGAATTAATTGACGGTAAATTTGAGCAAATGCGTTATGAAACAAGGAAGAATATATCAGCATTACCATATACAGGCCCAACAGAGAAAGTGAAACAAATGTATAAGATTTAGGTGTCATCATAAGTGAGAAACTAGGTTTCATTGAGCCAATTGAGAAGACAGGCTAAAAAAATAGTACATATTACTACAAGACAATAAATACTCTAAACGTAATTTTTTGCTCTGACAGATTCATTGTAGCAAATTCATTAATTAAGAGCAGTTACCACTGCTGACCCAGATACATTCAAGGACCACCTTGAGCTAAGTGCATAGGTTCGAATCGTGCTGGAAGCGGTAGTTCCAGTCAACCCAACTGCTCATCAATCATTAGGGGTTGGTCAATATATTGGGTACATGAATAACGTTTGGGTGTATATATATATCATCAGATTGGGGAAGAGCAGTGTGGTTTCAGAAGTGGTAGAGGATGTGTGGATCAGGTGTTTGCTTTGAAGAATGTATGTGAGAAATACTTAGAAAAGCAAATGGATTTGTATGTAGCATTTATGGATCTGGAGAAGGCATATGATAGAGTTGATAGAGATGCTCTGTGGAAGGTATTAAGAATATATGGTGTGGGAGGCAAGTTGTTAGAAGCAGTGAAAAGTTTTTATCGAGGATGTAAGGCATGTGTACGTGTAGGAAGAGAGGAAAGTGATTGGTTCTCAGTGAATGTAGGTTTGCGGCAGGGGTGTGTGATGTCTCCATGGTTGTTTAATTTGTTTATGGATGGGGTTGTTAGGGAGGTAAATGCAAGAGTCTTGGAAAGAGGGGCAAGTATGAAGTCTGTTGGGGATGAGAGAGCTTGGGAAGTGAGTCAGTTGTTGTTCGCTGATGATACAGCGCTGGTGGCGGATTCATGTGAGAAACTGCAGAAGCTGGTGACGGAGTTTGGTAAAGTGTGTGGAAGAAGAAAGTTAAGAGTAAATGTGAATAAGAGCAAGGTTATTAGGTACAGTAGGGTTGAGGGTCAAGTCAATTGGGAGGTGAGTTTGAATGGAGAAAAACTGGAGGAAGTGAAGTGTTTTAGATATCTGGGAGTGGATCTGTCAGCGGATGGAACCATGGAAGCGGAAGTGGATCATAGGGTGGGGGAGGGGGCGAAAATTTTGGGAGCCTTGAAAAATGTGTGGAAGTCGAGAACATTATCTCGGAAAGCAAAAATGGGTATGTTTGAAGGAATAGTGGTTCCAACAATGTTGTATGGTTGCGAGGCGTGGGCTATGGATAGAGTTGTGCACAGGAGGATGGATGTGCTGGAAATGAGATGTTTGAGGACAATGTGTGGTGTGAGGTGGTTTGATCGAGTAAGTAACGTAAGGGTAAGAGAGATGTGTGGAAATAAAAAGAGCGTGGTTGAGAGAGCAGAAGAGGGTGTTTTGAAATGGTTTGGGCACATGGAGAGAATGAGTGAGGAAAGATTGACCAAGAGGATATATGTGTCGGAGGTGGAGGGAACGAGGAGAAGAGGGAGACCAAATTGGAGGTGGAAAGATGGAGTGAAAAGGATTTTGTGTGATCGGGGCCTGAACATGCAGGAGGGTGAAAGGAGGGCAAGGAATAGAGTGAATTGGAGCGATGTGGTATACAGGGGTTGACGTGCTGTCAGTGGATTGAATCAAGGCATGTGAAGCGTCTGGGGTAAACCATGGAAAGCTGTGTAGGTATGTATATTTGCGTGTGTGGACGTATGTATATACATGTGTATGGGGGGGGGGGGGGGTTGGGCCATTTCTTTCGTCTGTTTCCTTGCGCTACCTCGCAAACGCGGGAGACAGCGACAAAGTATAATAAAATAAATAATAAATATATATATATATATATATATATATATATATATATATATGAGCAGGAAGTGCTAATCCTCCTCGAAGGCTCAAATCGAAGTGTCTAAGTATGTATGGATGTTATCAAGATGAGAAGAAAGGAGAGATAGGTAGTATGTTTGAGTAAAGAAACCTGGATATTCTGGCTCTGAGTGAAAAGAAGCACAAAGGTAAAGAGTTGTTTGGGAAGGTCTTGGGAGTAAAGTCAGGGGTTGATGAGAGGACAAGAGCTAAGGAAGGAGGAGCAATACTCCTGAAGCAGGAGTTGTGGGAGTATAAGATAGGAAAGTAATTTCTAGATTGATGTGGGTAAAACTGAAAGTGGATGGAGAGAGATGGATGATCATTGGTGCTTATGCACTTGGTCATGAGAAGAAAGATCATGAGAGGCAAGTGATATGGAAGCAGCTGAGTGAGTGTGTTAGTAGCTTTGATGCACAAGACTGGGTTATATTGATGGGTGATTTAAATGTGAAGGTGAGTAATGTGGCAGTTCAGGATATCATTGGTGTACATGGGGTGTTCAGTGTTGTGAATGTAAATGGTGAAGAGCTTGTGGATTTGTGTCCTGAAAAAAGATTGGTGATTGGGAATACCTGGTTTAAAAAAAAGAGATATACATAAGTGAGTAGGAGAGATGGTCAAAGGGCATTATTGGACTGTGTTAATTGATAGGCATGTAAAAGAGAGACTTTTGGACATTAATGTGCTGAGAGGGGCAGCTGGAGGGATGTCTGATCACTGTCTTGTGGAGGCAAAGGTGAAGCTTTGTAGAGGTTTTCAGAAAAGAAGAGTGAATGTTGGGGAGAAGAGAGTGGTGAGAGTAAGTGAGTTTGGAAAGGAGACTTGTGTGAGGAAGTATCAGGAGAGATTGAATGTGAAATGGCAAAAGGTGAGAGCAAATGATGTGAGGGGAGTGGGTGAGGAATTACCAGTGATGGCTTGCACAAAAGATGCATTTGGTATGAGAAAGGTGGGAGGTGGGCAAATTAGAGAGGGTAGTGAGTAGTGGGATGAAGAAGTGAGATTGTTAGTGAAAGAGAAAAGAGAAGCATTTTGGCAATATTTGCAGGGAAGTAGTGCAAATGACTGGAAGATATGTAAAAGAAAGCTGCAAGAGGTCAAGAGAAAGGTGCAAGAGTTGAAAAAGAGGGCAGATGAGAATTGGGATGAGAGAGTATCATCAAATTTTAGAGAAAATGAAAAGATGTTTTGGAAGGAGGTAAATAATGTGCATAAGAGAAGAGTACAATTGGGAACATCGGTGAAGGAAGCAAGTGGGAAGTGATAATAGATAATGATGGAGTGAGAAGATGGAGTATTTAGAAGGTTTATTGAATGTGTTTGATGATAAGAGTGGTAGATATAGGGTGCTTCGGTCAGGTTGGTGTAGAAAGTGAGAGGGATCAAGGAGAATTATTTGGTCAAGAGAGAAGAGATAGTGAAAACTTTGCCGAAGATGAAATCTGGCAAGGCAGCGGGTTTGGATGGCATTGCAGTGGAATTTATTAGTAAAGGGGGTGACTTGTGCTGTTGATTGGTTTGTAAGGATATTTAGTATATGTACGGAGCATGGTGAAGTGCCTGAGGATTGGCGGAATGCAAGCATAGTGCCATTGTACAAAGGCAAAGAGGATAAAGCTGAGTGTTCAAATTACAGAGGTATAAGTTTGTTGAGTATTTCTGGGAAATTATATGGGAGGTATTGATTGAGAGGGTGAAGGCATTATGCAGAGCATTAGGTTAGGGAAGATATTTAGTATATGTACGGAGCATGGTGAAGTGCCTGAGGATTGGCGGAATGCAAGCATAGTGCCATTGTACAAAGGCAAAGAGGATAAAGCTGAGTGTTCAAATTACAGAGGTATAAGTTTGTTGAGTATTTCTGGGAAATTATATGGGAGGTATTGATTGAGAGGGTGAAGGCATTATGCAGAGCATCAGATTAGGGAAGAGCAGTGTGGTTTCCAAAGTGGTGGAGGATGTGTGGCTCAGGTGTTTGCTTTGGAGAATGTAAGAAATACTTGGAAAAACAAATGGATTTGTATGTAGCATTTATGGATCCGGAGAAGGCATATGATAGGGTTGATAGAGATGCTTTGTTGGAGGTTTTAAGGGTATATGGTGTGGGAGGTAAGTTGCTAGAACCGGTGAAAAGTTTTTACCAAGGATGTAAGGCATGTGTATGAGTAGGAAGAGAGGAGAATGATTGGTTCCCGTGAAGATCAGTCTGCGGCAGTGGTGTGTGATGTCCTCATGGTTGTTTAATTTGTTTATGGATGGGGTGGTTAGGAAGGTAAATGCAAGAGTTTTGGAGAAAGGGGCCAAGTATGCAGTCTGTTGTGGATGAGAGGGCCTGGGAATTGACGCGGTTGTTGTTTGCCGATAGCACTGATGAATCTTTTTGGACTAACTGGCATACACTACACCTATACAAGTGTTCACTTCATCGTTAGATAATGTACTGTACTTCTCCAAATTACAAAATGAACTTGCAATATCAGCACAGAAAACTTCTTTCTTTGAGCAAACAAAACTTATCCATAGCTAGGATACAGATAACTTCTTTGTTTGAGCAAACAAATTTTTTTACCATAGCCTGGGACACAAAGAATCCTTGTCAAGTAGTTTATTGGAAAGGTTCACCACAAAGGAAGGGTTTTTGTTCTTAGTCTAATCACTGTTTTCAATAAGGTGGTCTTACTTACAGTTCAGTTTCCTTTGAAGACTATTCCATTCACTTCTTAACCTGTTATAGCATTAGTCCAACATTTGGCTCTTCCTTTGTGTGTTTCTTCTCTCATGAAATGCAAAAATCCTCTTCCTTCTCAATCTTCTTATTTCAGTGTGTTTCTTTAGAATGATATTTTGAAATTCAGATGATCAACCAGGCATCAGCAACAACCATTGCGGCGGGATGGATCTTGGAAGCACATGTTCATCAAGTGGTGATGGTGAGATGAAGAAGTATAGTTGTTAGTTAAAGGGAAAAGAGAGGCATTTGGTTTTGGTCAATATTTGCAAGAAAGGAGTGCAAATGACTGGGAGATGTATAAGAAAAAGCAGCAGGAGGTCAAGAGGAAGGTGTAAGAGTTGAACTAGAGGGCAAATTAGAGTTAGGGTGAGAGTATCATTAAACTTTAGGGAGAATAAAAAGATGTTTTGGAAGGAGGTAAGTAACATACATAAGACAAGAGAAAAAATGGGAACATTGGTAAAGGGGGCAAGGGGGAAAGTTATAATAGGTAGTGATAAAGTGAGAAGGAGATGGAGTGAGTATTTTGAAGGTTTTTTGAATGGATTTGATGATAGAGTGGTCGTGGTGGTGTTCGAATTGAGAGATTAGGGAGAGTGGTTTGATGAAGAGAGAAGAGGTGGTGAAAGCCTTGTGGAAGATGAAATCTGGCAAAGTGGTGGGTTTGGATGGTATTGCAGTGGAATGTATTACGAAAGGGGTTGACTGTGTTGTTGACTGGTTGGTAAGGATATTCAGTGTCTAGGTGGATTATGATGAAGTGCCTGAGGATTGGCACTTCATCATGATCCACCCAGACATTGATTATCCTTACCAACCAGTCAACAACACAGTCAACCCCTTTCGTAATACATTCCACTGCAATACCATCCAAACCCACCATTTTGCCGGATTTCATCTTCCACAAGGCTTTCACCCACCACTTTGGCCTGGGATATGGGAGGGTATTGATTGAGAGGGTGAAGGCATGTACAGAGCATCAGACTGGGGAAGAGCAGTGTGTTTCAGAAGTGGTAGAGGATGTGTGGATCAGGTGTTTGCTTTGAAAAATGTAAGTGAGAAATACTTAGAAAAGCAAATGGATTTGTATGTAGCATTTATGGATCTGGAGAAGGCATATGATAAAGTTGACAGAGATGTTCTGTGGAAGATATTAAGAATATATGGTGTGGGAGGTAAGTTGTAGGAAGCAGTGGAAAGTTTTTATTGAGGATGTAGGAAGAGAGGAGCCTTATCCATGTTGGTTTGCAGCAGGGGTGCGTGATGTCTTCATGGTTGTTTTAATTTGTTTATGGATGGGGTTGTTAGGGAGGTGAATGCAAGACTTTTGGAAAGAGGGGCAAGTATGCAGTCTGTTGTGGATGAGAAAGCTTGGGAAGTGTCAGTTGTTGTTCGCTGATGATACAGTGCTGATGGCTGATTCGGGTGAGAAACTGCAGAAGCTGGTGACTGAGTTTGGTAAAGTGTGTGAAAGAAGAAAGCTGAGAGTAAATGTGAATAAGAATAATGTTATTACATACAGTAGGGTTGAGGGACAAGTCATTTAAGAGGTAAGTTTGAATGGAGAAAAACTGGAGCAAGTGAAGTGTTTTAGATATCTGGAAGTGGATTTGCCAGCAGATGGAACCATGGAAGCAGAAGTGAATCATAGGGTGGGAGAAGGGGCGAAAGCTCTGGGAGTGTTGAAAAATGTGTAGAAGTCGAGAATGTTATCTTGGAAAGCAAAAATGGGTATGTTTGAAGGAATAGTGGTTCCAACAATGTTATATGGTTGCGAGGCGTGGGCATTAGATAGAGTTGTGCAGAGGAGGGTGGATGTGCTGGAAATGAGATGTTTGAGGACACTATGTGGTGTGAGGTGGTTCGATCGAGTAAGTAATGAAAGGGTAAGAGAGATGTGTGGTAATAAAAAGAGTGTGGTTGAGAGAGCAGAAGAGGGTGTTTTGAAATGGTTTGGTCACATGGAGAGAATGAGTGAGGAAAGATTGACAAAGAGGATATATGTGTCAGAGGTGGAGGGAACAAGGAGAAGTGAGAGACCAAATTGGAGGTGGAAATATGGAGTGAAAAAGATTTTGAGTGATTGGGGCCTGAACATGCAGGAGGGTGACAGGCATGCAAGCAATAGAGTGAATTGGAATGATGTGGTATACCGGGGTCGACTTGCTGTCAATGGATTGAACCAGGGCATGTGAAGCATGTGGGGTAAACCATGGAAAGTTGTGTGGGGCCTGGATGTGGAAAGGGAGCTGTGGTTTCAGGGCATTATGCATGACAGCTAGAGACTGTGTGTGAACAAATGTGGCCTTTGTTGTCTTTTCCTAGCGCTACCTTGCGCACATGCGGGGGGAAGGGGTTGTTATTTCATGTGTGGCAGGGCGGTGATGGGAATGAATAAAGGCAGACAGTATGAATCATGTACATGTGTATATATGTATATGTCTGTGTGTGTATATATATATGTATACATTGAGATGTATATGTATGTATATTTGCGTGTGTGGACGTGTATTTATATACATTTGTATGTGGGTGTGTTGGGCCATTTTTTCATCTGTTTCCTTGTGCTACCTCGCTAATGCAGGAGACAGTGACAAAGTAAAGTAATAATAATAAAAATATATATACATGACAACTCAACTGGGAAACTAGAATGGCTGTTTATTACATTACCAGGATAAATATGACATTTGCATGGAACTAGAGAAACATTTCACAGAATACTTGGCATGATTGAAATCAGTCACAGATGAAACAAGAGTAGATAGTTATGTAATGCAGGTGGCAGCTGAGAAGAATAGCCTTATCCATTGCACAATATGTGATGAGCACTTGATAACAGAAAGTGTTTAAGAGATGGGGCCTTGATGTGTAAAACTCCTTCCCCGTACTGTACAAAATAGATAATTAAGAATCATGGGAAAATCTCATAGATACTCTCCTTTTAATGATGGACACAAATCATTACCTACTTCATATTTTAGCATCATTTGACTTTCATATGACTGAAATGTTCAAGGTGCCTACAAAACTACTTTGCAAGCTATATAGTGTAAATGGCAAAGTTTCTATTTGATGCCTTATTAAAAGGTGTATTTATAAATATATTTATTGTTGACTGGTTGGTGAGGATATTCATTGTATGTATAGTTCATGGTGAAGTGCCTGAGGATTGCCAGAATGCATGTATAGTGCCATTGTACAGAGGCAAAGGGGATAAAGGTGAGTGTTCAAATTACAGAGGTATAAGTTTGTTGAGTATTGCTGGGAAATTATATGGGAGGGTATTGATTGAGAAGGTCAAGCCATGTACAGAGCATTAGATTGGGGAAGAGCAGTGTGGTTTCAGAAGTGGTAGAGGATGTGTGGATCAGGTGTTTGCTTTGAAGAATGTATGTGAGAAATACTTAGAAAAGCAGATGGATTTGTATGTAGCATTTATGGATCTGGAGAAGGCATATGATAGAGTTGATAGAGATGCTTTGTGGAAGGTATTAAGAGTATATGGTGTGGGAGGTAAGTTGCTAGCAGTGAAAAGTTTTTATCAAGGATATAAGGCATGTGTACAAGTAGGAAGAGAGGAAAGTGATTGGTTCCCAGATGTGTTTGTGGCAGGGGTGTGTGATGTCCCCATGGCTGTATAATGTGTTTATGGATGGGGTTATTAGGGAGGTGAATGCAAGAGTTTTGGAAAGGGGTAAGTATGCAGTCTGTTGTGGATGAGAGGGATTGGGAAGTGAGTCACTTGTTGTTCGCTGATGATACAGCACTGGTGGCTGATTCGGGTGAGAAACTGCAGCTGGTGACTGAGTTTGGTGAAGTGTGTGAAAGAAGAAAGCTGAGAGTAAATGTGAATAAGAGCAAGGTTATTAGGTTCAGTAGGATTGTGGGACAAGTCAGTTGGGAGGTAAGTTTGAATGGAGAAAAAAATGGAGGAAGTGAAGTCTTTTAGATATCTGGGAGTGGATTTGGTAGCGGATGGAACAATGGAAGCGGGAGTGAGTCACAGGGAGGGGGCAAAGGTTCTGGGAGTGTTGAAGAATGTGTGGAAGGGAAGAATGTTATCTCAGAGAGCAAAAATTGGTGTGTTTGAAGGAATAGTGGTTCCAACAATGTTATATTGTTATGAGGCATGGGCAATACATAGGGTTGTGCGGAGGAGAGTGGATTTGGTGGAAATGAGATGTTTGAGGACTATATGTGGTGTGAGGTGGTTTGATCGAGTAAGTAATGAAAGGGTAAGAGAGATGTGTGCCAATAAAAAGAGTGATTGAGAGAGTAGAAGAGGGCGTATTGAAATGGTTTGGTCACATGGAGAGAATGAAAGAGGAAAGATTGACAAAGAGGATATATATGTCAGAGGTGAGGGGAACGAGGAGAAGTGGGAAACCAAATTGGAGGTGGAAGGACGGAGTGAAAAAGATTTTGAGCAATCGGGGCCTGAACACACAAGAGGGTGAAAGGCATGCAAGGAATAGAGTGAATTGGAACGATGTGGTATACCGGGGTCGACGTGCTGTCAATGGATTGAACCAGGGCATGTGAAGTATCTGGGGTAAACAATGGAAAGTTTTGTGGGGCCTGGATTTGGAAAGGGAGCTGTGGTTTTGGTGCATTACACTTGACAGCTAGAGAATGAGTGTGAACGAATGTGGCCTTTGTTGTCTTTTCCTAGCGCTACCTTGAGAGCATGCGGGGGGAGAGAGGGTGTAATTTCGTTTGTGGCAGGGTGGTGGCAGGAATGGATGAAGGCAGCATGTATGAATATGTACATGTGTATATCTGTATATGTGTGTGTGTGTGTATATGTATGTATAGGTTGAAATGTATAGGTAGGTATATGTGTATGTGGGTGGGTTGGGCCATTCTTTCATCTGTTTCCTTGCACTACCTCGCTAAAACGGGAGACAGCGTCAAAGTATGATATTTTTATTTATTTTATTATACTTTGTCGCTGTCTCCCGCGTTTGCGAGGTAGCGCAAGGAAACAGACGAAAGAAATGGCCCAACCCCCCCCCCCCCATACACATGTATATACATACGTCCACACACGCAAATATACATACCTACACAGCTTTCCATGGTTTACCCCAGACGCTTCACATGCCTTGCTTCAATCCACTGACAGCACGTCAACCCCGGTATACCACATCGCTCCAATTCACTCTATTCCTTGCCCTCCTTTCACCCTCCTGCATGTTCAGGCCCCGATCACACAAAATCTTTTTCACTCCATCTTTCCACCTCCAATTTGGTCTCCCTCTTCTCCTTGTTCCCTCCACCTCCGACACATATATCCTCTTGGTCAATCTTTCCTCACTCATCCTCTCCATGTGCCCAAACCACTTCAAAACACCCTCTTCTGCTCTCTCAACCACGCTCTTTTTATTTCCACACATCTCTCTTACCCTTACGTTACTCACTCGATCAAACCACCTCACACCACACATTGTCCTCAAACATCTCATTTCCAGCACATCCATCCTCCTGCGCACAACTCTATCCATAGCCCACGCCTCGCAACCATACAACATTGTTGGAACCACTATTCCTTCAAACATACCCATTTTTGCTTTCCAAGATAATGTTCTCGACTTCCACACATTCTTCAAGGCCCCCAGGATTTTCGCCCCCTCCCCCACCCTATGATCCACTTCCGCTTCCATGGTTCCATCCGCTGCCAGATCCACTCCCAGATATCTAAAACACTTCACTTCCTCCAGTTTTTCTCCATTCAAACTCACCTCCCAATTGACTTGACCCTCGACCCTACTGTACCTAATAACCTTGCTCTTATTCACATTTACTCTTAACTTTCTTCTTCCACACACTTTTCCAAACTCAGTCACCAGCTTCTGCAGTTTCTCACATGAATCAGCCACCAGCGCTGTATCATCAGCGAACAACAACTGACTCACTTCCCAAGCTCTCTCATCCCCAACAGACTTCATACTTGCCCCTCTTTCCAAAACTCTTGCATTTACCTCCCTAACAACCCCAGCCATAAACAAATTAAACAACCATGGAGACATCACACACCCCTGCCGCAAACCTACATTCACTGAGAACCAATCACTTTCCTCTCTTCCTACACGTACACATGCCTTACATCCTTGATAAAAACTTTTCACTGCTTCTGACAACTTTCCTCCCACACCATATATTCTTAATACCTTCCACAGAGCATCTCTATCAACTCTATCATATGCCTTCTCCAGATCCATAAATGCTACATACAAATCCATTTGCTTTTTTAAGTATTTCTCACATACATTCTTCAAAGCAAACACCTGATCCACACATCCTCTACCACTTCTGAAACCACACTGCTCTTCCCCAATCTGATGCTCTGTACATGCCTTCACCCTCTCAATCAATACCCTCCCATATAATTTACCAGGAATACTCAACAAACTTATACCTCTGTAATTTGAGCACTCACTCTTATCCCCTTTGCCTTTGTACAATGGCACTATGCACGCATTCCGCCAATCCTCAGGCACCTCACCATGAGTCATACATACATTAAATAACCTTACCAACCAGTCAACAATACAGTCACCCCCTTTTTTAATAAATTCCACTGCAATACCATCCAAACCTGCTGCCTTGCCGGCTTTCATCTTCCGCAAAGCTTTCACTACCTCTTCTCTGTTTACCAAATCATTTTCCCTAACCCTCTCACTTTGCACACCACCTCGACCAAAACACCCTATATCTGCCACTCTATCATCAAACACATTCAACAAACCTTCAAAATACTCACTCCATCTCCTTCTCACATCACCACTACTTGTTATCACCTCCCCATTTGCGCCCTTCACTGAAGTTCCCATTTGCTCCCTTGTCTTACGCACTTTATTTACCTCCTTCCAGAACATCTTTTTATTCTCCCTAAAATTTAATGATACTCTCTCACCCCAACTCTCATTTGCCCTTTTTTTCACCTCTTGCACCTTTCTCTTGACCTCCTGTCTCTTTCTTTTATACATCTCCCACTCAATTGCATTTTTTCCCTGCAAAAATCGTCCAAATGCCTCTCTCTTCTCTTTCACTAATACTCTTACTTCTTCATCCCACCACTCACTACCCTTTCTAATCAACCCACCTCCCACTCTTCTCATGCCACAAGCATCTTTTGCGCAATCCATCACTGATTCCCTAAATACATCCCATTCCTCCCCCACTCCCCTTACTTCCATTGTTCTCACCTTTTTCCATTCTGTACTCAGTCTCTCCTGGTACTTCCTCACACAGGTCTCCTTCTCAAGCTCACTTACTCTCACCACCCTCTTCACCCCAACATTCACTCTTCTTTTCTGAAAACCCATACAAATCTTCACCTTAGCCTCCACAAGATAATGATCAGACATCCCTCCAGTTGCACCTCTCAGCACATTAACATCCAAAAGTCTCTCTTTCGCACGCCTGTCAATTAACACGTAATCCAATAACGCTCTCTGGCCATCTCTCCTACTTACATAAGTATACTTATGTATATCTCGCTTTTTAAACCAGGTATTCCCAATCATCAGTCCTTTTTCAGCACATAAATCTACAAGCTCTTCACCATTTCCATTTACAACACTGAACACCCCATGTATACCAATTATTCCCTCAACTGCCACATTACTCACCTTTGCACTCAAATCACCCATCACTATGACCTGGTCTCATGCATCAAAACCACTAACACACTCATTCAGCTGCTCCCAAAACACTTGCCTCTCTTGATCTTTCTTCTCATGCCCAGGTGCATATGCACCAATAATCACCCACCTCTCTCCATCAACTTTCAGTTTTACCCATATTAATCGAGAATTTACTTTCTTACACTCTATCACATACTCCCACATGAATAAATATATGTATAGAAAGTCATATGAGGTAACTAGTCTTAAATTTGCTTTTCCTTTGTCATAAAGAAAATTTCATCATCCTTAACAGGATAAATTCATTTTGGAATAATAATATACCATAGTGGAATATGCAGAATATTTATTTCCAAAATACAATTTTCCTGTAGAACATTTAGATCTTGCACCACTGAGGTGTTCCATTCCAAAACTGTTAGGTCCCTTTGACAAAATACCTTAATAAGAGCCTCGCTCACATTCACATGCAAAGAAAAAAATATACATCACACTGAAAACACTCATCTTAAAAATGAAGTGGATAATCCAAAACACAGTCAAGAAAGTTTGTGTGCTAATTTGGCCATGTATTAGCATGACATTTTATGTCATATTAAACTACAGGCTGTGTTGAATGTCAACACTGCTGTCTTATCAAAGGCTATCATATCAAGAAAAATATAAATGCTTTCCCATAGAAATATATTTGTCATAGAATACAGGAATGAGTTATGAAACAACTGAAAAATGATAATCCACAGGCTCCCTTCTTCATAATTATTTAAAGTATGTTCCAAAAAATTACGGCCAGTGGTATCTGCAGCATTTTCAAACATTTTTAGATGCTCTCCCAAATGCAAGATGTTCTTTTTCCATTTTGCTATGTAGGAAAGCCACTGAACTATACCCAATTTACAAAGTAATGTATACATTTTTAGTTCACAGAATTACCAACTATCTGCTACAATACTTACTGTATCACATATAAGAGCATAGATTCTATTAGTGAAATGTAGTTGAAAATAATACAAAGTGCATAATGGGATACAGGTTGAAAGGCACAATATCTGATATAAGAGTATGCAGTCTACTGGGGATGAGAGGGCCTAGGAAGCGAGTCAGTTGTTCGCCTATGATACAGCACTGGTGGTCGATTCGAGTGAGAAACTGCAAAAGTTGATGACTGAGTTTGGGAGAGTGTATGAAAGGAGAAAGTTAAGAATGAATGTGAATAAAAGCATGTTTATTAGGTTCAGCAGTATTGAGAGACAAGTTGGGACGTACATTTAAATCGAGAAAAACTGGAGGAAATGAAGTGTTTTAGATATCTAGGAGTGGACATAGCAGTGAATGAAACAATGGAAGCAGAAGCGAGTCACAGGGTACGGAGGGGGCAAACATTCTGGGAGTGCTGAAGAATGTGTAGAAAGAGAGAGAGAACATTATCTGGTAGGGCAAAAATGTGCATGTTTGAAGGAATAGTAGTCCCGACAATATTACATGGATGTGGGGCAAGGGCTATAGATAGGGTTGTGCAAAAGAGAGTAGATGTGTTGGAAATGAAATGCTTGAGGACAATATGTGATGTGAGGTAGTTTGATCAAGTAAGGATTGAAAGGGAAAGAGAGATGTATGGTAATATAAAGAGTGGTTGAGAGAGCAGAAGAGTGTGTTGAAATGGTTTGGACTTATAGAGAGAATGAATGAGGAAAGGTTGACAAAGAGGATATATGTATCAGAAAAGGAGGGAACAAGGAGAATAGGGAGACCAAATTAAGGGATGGAGGATGGGGTGAAAAATATTTTGCACAATCAGGGTCTGAACATGCAGCAGGGTGAAAGGCATGCATGGAATAGAGTGAATTGAAATAATGTGGTATACCAGGGTCAACATGCTATCAATGGATTGAACCAAGGCATGTGAAATGTCGGGCATAAACCATGGAAAGGCATATGGGGCCTAGATGTTGATAGAGAACTACGGTTCCAGTGCATTCCACATGACAGCTAGAGAATGAGTGTGAACGGATGTGGCCTTTCTTTGTCTATGTCCTTCATGCATTTGTGTTGTTTCCTGTGGGGAGGAGTGGCATCAGGAATGGGTAATAAAAGACTTAACTATTTTTGTTTCCCAGTGGAAGTAATACTATGGGAGAAAAGCCATTTCTTCCACTGTTACTTATTTAGTGATATTCAAACTACAGACTGCTTGGTAGCCATAACACTCTTAAATTCCATGCTTTTCCATTTCTATATCTATTTCCTGTTATATCTAACTTGTAGAATTATATTTCATTAATTTCTTACATATGGTTTATACTGCATATACTTTGTGAGATAGTATATATTCTTCTCATTCTTATGTTTGTTATGTAAGTAAATGCTGACAAGCTGCACATATGGAGATGATGGCTTCTAGCTGAAATGTTTCGGTAAGATACTGTATGTACCACTCTTCTTTGAATATACAAGAAGTTGACATAAATTTGACAAAATGATAAGCAATTTGTAAAGTATTGCTTCTCATACATGAGTATCACTGGTGCTGTATGAAATGCAGTGGAAAAAATATATACATCTTACTTCACTATCTCTCATTTATAGTTTTCCCTGATAAATATTCTGTACATCCAGCAATAATAGTAACCTATAAATAAGACTTTTTACATGATCTTACAATCATTATCAATCATCTGTCTTTTATCCTGAATTGTGAAACCTAGGTCATCCAGATCATTCTAAAATTTCTATATACATCCACCCCCTGATTTATAAAGATTCTATTTACAAAATTTTACAGCTACAAATAGAGACTTGAGCACCTATTTGATTTCCAAACAAAAGATACAATTAAGAATATTCCAGAAAAGCTTTCAAAGTCTTTTGTTTACAACTATATTATATTCTTCTTAAAATAAGTAAGAAGCATCTAGAAGCTATGGCAATGACGAAAACAGAAAAATCAGTCACTGTGGATGAAATCTTATCAAAATCAGTAAAGTGCTTTATTGCACAATTTTGTACATCAGTGAATGTTATATATGCCATTTCTGTTAACATTTACAATGTATTTTGTAAAATTAATATTCAGAAAAGTATCCAATGAAATTCATTACTTTATGGAGAATGTTTTTTTTTTCACCTCTAGAAATGCATCTCCCATTTTAAAATATAGGTTAATGGACATCAATTTGAAATTTTGATTTGAAGGTGGTGTTTCACAAACATAACCCATTCATATATTAAGGGATGGATGTACATGATGCTGATGTTTTAAACGCTGTTGTACCCCCAGCTTTACATATTTGCACAGCTGATGGACTTCAGATACCTGGCAACAACTACTGTTTGCTCCCAGGAGATCTACTGAAGAGGAATGTTGAAGGGGTATTGGTGATAGTCACTAGTTATTAAATATGATGCACTATGTGAAGCAGAATGACATGGCAGACATGGAGGGTTATGAATTGGTTGTGCTGGTACTGTTAGAGAACTGGATGAGGGAAATAAAAGGACAAGCCTAGATGGATTCTGATTTAGGGGGGATTAGGGACATGTGTTCAGTATTTGATTTACATGATTGGATTGAGCAGAAAGGTGACTATCCACATGTTTGTGTATAGTGGTATAGAGATGTTGCTGGGGCAGGAGAGGTTGAATTCTTAAATGTATGCACTAGAGTGATGGTACAATTTTCAACTTCTGAATGATGAATCATCTGGTACAGCAGCAAAGAAAAATTTTAAATGGAAATCTTGCATGTTTTTGATAAAATAATAGCCTTAAATCCCTAAATTAAATTACAAACCTTAAAGTATGTTTACTGTCATAAGCTGTACATAATAGGTATCATCTATGTAATGTAACCTTATCTGATGATTTACCCTGTAACGTGTCAGTGACACTGACAAAAGAATCACTCTTCTTTTAAGCCACCAGGAGGTTCCACATATACTGTGTACAAAATTTTCTTTGACCGCACATAGCTGAACTCATTATCGAAGGTCACTACATCTGTTGAGAAGTCAGAAATTAGGTTTTATTTTCAAAGAAATGATAAATGGCACAATTGGAACACTACACACAAATTTTTCACATAACACTTTATGTATAATGCATGCAGAAGGTGGGAGGTGGACAGATGAGAAAGGGTAGTGATTGGTGTGATGAGGAAGTTAAATTGCTAGTGAAAAAGGTGTATGGTCATTATAAGTAGGGACAGAGTGCAGGTGACTGGGAGATATACAAGAGAAAGCAGCAGGAGGTCAAGTGGAAGGTAAATGGGCTGAAAAAAGAGAACAAATGAGACCTGGGGTGGGTGAATACCAGTAAGCTTAAGGGAGAATAAGCAAATGTTTTGGAAGGAGGTCAATTGTGTGAGATAAACGAGAACAAAATTAGGATCATCAGTAAAGGGGTAACAAGTACAAATGAGGTAAAGGGGAGACTGAGTGAGTATACAGAAAGGTTGTTAAATGTAGTGTGTGATAGGGTGGCAGGGGAGGAATGTTTTAGACATGGAGGTCTCCTGAAGTGAGCATGAAAAGTGGTTTTGTGAAGACAGTGAAAGCATACTGAAATACAAAATGCAGTGAGAGTGGATGGCATTGCAGCTGAATTTCTTAATGAAAGGGGGGATGATTAGTTTGTTGTTTGGTTAGTCAGGATTTTCGATGTATATGTGACTCATGGTAAAGTACCTGTATAGTGCCACCGGATAAAGGCAAGGGAGACAAAAGTGAATGTTCAAAGTTCAGGGGTGTAAGTTTGTTGAAGTTTGTTGTGTGTTTCTGGTAATTTGTAAGGGAGAATGGTGACTAAAAGGGTGGTGGTATACACATTGTCAAACTGGGAAGGAACAATATGGCTTCTGGAGTGGTAGAGGATGTATGGATAAGGTGTTTGCTCTGAAGAATTTGAAGAATCAGAAGGACTTGTATGTGGCACTTATGGAACTTGATACAGCATAATGGGGTTGACAAAGGTGCTCTGTGGAAGGTGTCATGTATAATATATGCTGTGGGAGGAAACGTGTTAGAAAGCACTGTAGAATTTTTATTAAAAAGTAAGGCATGTGTGTGAGTAGGAAGAGAGAAAGGTGATTTGGTTCCAGGTCAGGGTAGGTCTGTGTCAGGGATGTGTGATGTCACCATGGCTGTTTAATTTGTTTATGGACAAGGTGATGAGGTATGTGAATGCATGGGTCTTGAAAAGATGTGCAGTACAAAGTCTGTTGAGGGTGGATGGGGCCTTGGAGAGTGAGTCAACTGTTGTTCGCTGATGACATGGCAATGACAGCAAATAAGAGTAAGAAATTGCAGAAACTGGTGTCTGAGTTTGGAAGAGTGTGTTAGAGAAAGCTGAGAAAAATGATCAATAAAGGCACAGTTACTTAGTATAACTGTGAAGAAAGACAGTTTATTTGGGATGTCTGACCGCAGAGAATTTCAAGGAAGCGGTGAGTTTTAGATACCTGGAAATGGATAAGACAGTAAGTGGAACCATGAGAGCCAAATGATCCATAGGATAGGTGAGGGCACAAAGGGTACACTATGGAATTTGTAGAAAGAGGTCACAGTCTTTAAAAGCAAAGATGGGTATGTCTGATAGTATGGTAATCCCACCAGTGCTGTAAGGATGTGAGGCATTAGCAAAGGCAAAAATGTATTTGAAGACAGTGAATGAGATGGAAATTAAATGTCTGAGGGCAATGTGTGGTGTAAGGAGGATTAATCAAAAAGAAATAAAAGGGTTGGAGTGAGGTGTGGTAGTAAGAGGAGTATGTATGAGAGAATTGAAAAGGATGTGTTGAAATGGTTTGAACATGTGGAGAGGATGCATGAAGGAAGGATAATGAAAGGTTATAATATCAGAAGTTGGGGGTGGGTAAAACATGGAAAAGTGGGAAACCAAGGAGGTGGAAGGATGGAGTGGAAGATGCTTTGAAGGGTTGGGGCATGAACATGCAGGATAGCGAGAAACATACAAAAGATAAAGCAAATTGGACCAACATGGTATACTAGGGATGACATTGCTGTCAATGGATTGAACTAGGGCACATGAAGTCGTCGGGGAAAACCGAAGAAAGGTTTGTGGGGTCCAGTTGTGGATAGGGGGCTCTGGTATTGATGCATTATAAGTGACAGATAAAGAGTGGATGAAAGTGAATGAGACCTTTTCTGTCTTTTCCTGGCACTACCTTGCTAACGTGGGCAATGGCAAACATGAATGAAAAAAATAAAGTGTAGACACTGCACAGAGACAAGACAAAATATTCTCCTTTAACATGTACATTAAGCACAACTGAAGAAGATTTCATTGTAAGATAAATGATGGCCAATGAACTATGATATAAACATTACTCCTTTAACACACACATTAAACAGAACTGTAGCAGATTTCATTAAAGATAAATGATGGCCTGTGGATGCAAACATTCCTCCTTTAACATGTGCATTAATCAGAACTGTAGCAGATTTTATGTGTGATATGTGATGTAAACATCTCATCCTGTAACTTGTGGGGGAAAAAGAATTAAGCTGCATTATAAGTTTCAATTGTACATCTGAATTTTGGAAACATGACTTAGATCAGAGGTACAGTAGGATGAGAATACATATCAATTCATTACTTCTGCCTTATAAAATTTCTTATGAAATTTCTTAAAACAGAAAAAGACATTATAAAGGTAAGTATCAGAAAATCTGGAGATGATTATGCCTGGCACAACTGTGTTTATGGAAGACGTGTGAATGCAGTTGAGCTTTTATAAGGAAAGAAGTGAATTTGTCAAATTAAGCATAGATATGAATATGTGACATGAAATAAACATGAGCATGTCAAGATTGTGCCACATCACCAAAATAATTTGAATGTTTTATGGATGGGGCATTGCATGAGATGACAGCAAATTTGTGTAATTGTGATGTGATGGAGAAACACAAAGGATGTTGCTGCAGTTTCTGAATGTGGATGATGCTGTGCTGTTCACTAAATCAGAGTAGTTTCATAGAATAGTGAATGCAAATAGAAATAAGACCCAGCCTTTTGAAGGGAGGAGGGAACTTAAGAGTAGTTTGCATGGTGAAGACCTCAATGTTGTGAATGAGTTTCAGTACTTGGGAGTAAATCTTAGTAGAGACAGTAGTGTGAAGTCGAAGATGAATGCCAAGTCATACATGGGAGACTTAAGTAAGTACTGGAGTTTCGATGAATGGGAAAAAATTAAACATAGAGTGTGCATGAAGGAGTACTTGTCTCACTGCTAATATGGACATGACACCTGAGTGTAGGTCAGGACAGGTAAAAGATAAAAGCAGAAGAGACGAATAAATTGCATATCATAGTTTGAACCAGGACAGATAGAATGAAAATGAGGATATGTGGCATGAAAAAGTTATTGGAAAGGTACAAAGATGAAAGTCTTAGAATGGAATGGTCATGGAGAGCATATAGCAGATGTCGGGTTAGCCAAGAAGATATATAGCAGTATAGTAAGAGCTAAAAAGAAGAAAGGCAGACCAAAGAGGAGATGGATAGATGTAAAGGACCTGATTTGAGCTAAGGGTAGTTCAAATGAAGATACTAAAGGAATGATTGGGGAACATATGTAAAGGAAGCATTTCATCTTTGGAGGTGGTATGAATAAAAACAAAAAGTCTCAATGAATCAATTTAGCATGTAAAGTGAAAAAGTACGGAGCATTTTCCATGTGTGGAAATCCATGCTTCACTTGAACACACTTAGCCAGGGGTGAGGATGTGAGAGTGATGTCTGTGGCTGTATGTACTTAATCTACCTTAAAAAATTGGGAACTGAGTAAGGATGATCGATAGATTGACTAAGTCTATTTAGCATTATTCAGAATGCAGTAACTGGTATTAATGATAAGTAAACTACGTTGTTTGAACAATATACATTAAACACTTACAAGTGCCAGGTTCTGGACACACCAAGTCACCTTCTTCAGTGACCAGCTGTGAGTTAACTCTCTGCACTGGTACTAAAATCTCCTCCTCCCCTTTCTTTACTTTGCGAGACACACCAAAACCAATGTCAAAATCTTCAGTACGAAATTCCCACCTGCAAGAATATGGATGGAAAATAAATGGAAATATATTGAAACTCCAGGATTATACTGACTTGCAGGTGTGTGAATGATCAAGTGAGAATACAATACGGATCTGGACTATAACAGTTTTTGGGATAAGTTAACAAGTAGAATTTTATGCACTGAAACTTAGAAAAGAATTTTTTCAAATTCTGATCAAAAGAAACTTTGCATAACTGATGTAAGAGTAAAAAATTTTATGCATATGAATGGGATAAGTTAACAAGTAGAATTTTATGCACTGAAACTTAGAAAAGAATTTTTTCAAATTCTGATCAAAAGAAACTTGCATAACTGATGTAAGAGTAAAAAAATTTATGCATATGAATGTCTGTAAGAATTGGTGTAAACCTCCTTCTATCATACATGAGGAATGATCTACAAGTAGGAATTCACAAATGAATAAATAAACAGAAAAATGAGAGGAGTTGTTATGTGGATGGGAGGGCTTTTAAAACATTGAAACTAGCTGGACACATGCAAGACAAAATGAAGGACAGGACCAAAGTCACATGTGATAAAGGGGCAGAGGGAAATCAAAAGTTATTTTCTCCACTGGAATTGTCTGCACATGAAAAGAATTAATGATATCTATATATTAAAAGAAATTTTCAGAACTTAGGACAAAAGTAAAGTTTTCAAATTAAGAGGTATGTGAAAGTTTAAAAGACATATTGACATATTTCAGGTGGACTTTCAGTATTCTCATTATGACTCACTTTAAGTGGGATCCAGGTTGCTTGACATCATACTTGAGTCTCTTCTTCCCTCCTTTACTTAGCGTAAGAGTAGTGAGTTTATCATCATCTACAAGCTTGGACAGGTTACTCTTGCTGAGACTTAGATAATATTTCTTGGGGACCTCTCCTCCAAGACATATCTGAAAATATATATCACAGTAAGACCACACTATACTTGCATATACACTAGTAAACATTAATCTGAACCTGCAGTTCCTTCCCTGACATAATCATAAAATCCCAGAGCATTTGCAATGTATGGTATCACGTATCTGTGCCAAACATACTTGGAATATTCCTATCATTTTGGCTCTAAATCTACACTATTTCAACATATTCTCCTCAGTTTCATACACTGTCCCCATTTTAATGTAAAATTATTTCTATTTCTCATTTCTCCATCAATTATCCAAATACCACAATGCTGTACAAATGTCAAGAATTGTTTTTCAGTATTACATTTGTTACACATCAAAGTAATCATGAGTAATGTTTCAATTCAAAATAAATTCATTATACAACCTGAGGGCCCCTTTCATGGGGTCCTGCAGCTTTAAGACTGCACGGAAATGATGGGCCCATTTGGTGCAATTGGTTTTTCAATGAGACTTTATTAATTTTTGATGGTGAAAATTTACTCTCAGTGTAACAAAATGCAAATATATATGTGTATATATATATATATATATATATATATATATATATATATATATATATATATATATATATATATATTTTTATTTTGCTTTGTCGCTGTCTCCCGCGTTTGTGAGGTAGCGCAAGGAAACAGACGAAAGAAATGGCCCAACCCACCCCCCCATACACAATGTATATACATACACGTCCACACACGCAAATATACATACCTATACATCTCATTGTACACATATATATACACACACAGACACATACATATATACCCATGCACACAATTCACACTGTCTGCCTTTATTCATTCCCATCGCCACCTTGCCACACATGGAATACCATCCCCCTCCCCCTTCATGTGTGCGAGGTAGCACAAGGAAAAGACAACAAAGGCCCCATTCGTTCACACTCAGTCTCTAGCTGTCATGCAATAATGCCCGAAACCACAGTTCCCTTTTTACATCCAGGCCCCACACAACTTTCCATGGTTTACCCCAGACGCTTCACATGCCCTGATTCAATCCACTGACAGCACGTCAACCCTGGTATACCACATCGATCCAATTCACTCTATTCCTTGCCCTCCTTTCACCCTCCTGCATGTTCAGGCCCCGATCACACAAAATCTTTTTCACTCCATCTTTCCACCTCCAATTTGGTCTCCCACTTCTCCTCGTTCCCTCCACCTCCGACACATATATCCTCTTGGTCAATCTTTCCTCATTCATTCTCTCCATGTGCCCAAACCATTTCAAAACACCCTCTTCTGCTCTTTCAACCACGCTCTTTTTATTTCCACACATCTCTCTTACCCTTACATTACTTACTCGATCAAACCACCTCACACCACACATTGTCCTCAAACATCTCATTTCCAGCACATCCACCCTCCTGCGCACAACTCTATCCATAGCCCACGCGTCGCAACCATACAACATTGTTGGAACCACTATTCCTTCAAACATACCCATTTTTGCTTTCCGAGATAATGTTCTCGACTTCCACACATTCTTCAACGCTCCCAGAACTTTTGCCCCCTCTCCCACTCTATGATTCACTTCCGCTTCCATGTTTCCATCTGCTGCTAAATCCACTCCCAGATATCTAAAACATTTCACTTCCTCCAGTTTTTCTCCATTCAAGAGTACCTCCCAATTGACTTGTCCCTCAACACTACTGCATCTAATAACCTTGCTCTTATTCACATTTACTCTCAGCTTTCTTCTTTCACACACTTTACCAAACTCAGTCACCAGCTTCTGCAGTTTCTCACATGAGTCAGCCACCAGCACTGTATCATCAGCGAACAACAATTGACTCACTTCCCAAGCTCTCTCATCCACAACAGACTGCATACTTGACCCTCTTTCCAAAACTCTTGCATTCACCTCACTAACAACCCCATCCATAAACAAATTAAACAACCATGGAGACATCACACACCCCTGCTGCAAACCTACATTCAATGAGAACCAATCACTTTCCTCTCTTCCTACACGCACACATGCCTTACAACCTTGATAAAAACTTTACACTGCTTCTAACAACTTGCCTCCCACACCATATATTCTTAATACCTTTCACTCTCCAGATCCATAAATGCTACATACAAATCCATTTGCTTTCCTAAGTATTTCTCACATACATTCTTCAAAGCAAACACCTGATCCACACATCCTCTACCACTTCTGAAAACACACTGCTCTTCCCCAATCTGATGCTTTGTACACGCCTTCACCCTCTCAATCAATACCCTCCCATATAATTTACCGGGAATACTCAACAAACTTATACCTCTGTAATTTGAGTACTCACTCTTATCCCCTTTGCCTTTGTACAAGTTGTTAGAAGCAGTGAAAAGTTTTTATCGAGGATGTAAGGCATGTGTACATGTGCGAAGAGAGGAAAGTGATTGGTTCTCAGTGAATGTAGGTTTGCAGCAGGGGTGTGTGATGTCTCCATGGTTGTTTAATTTGTTTATGGATGGGGTTCTTAGGGAGGTGAATGCAAGAGTTTTGGAAAGAGGGGCAAGTATGCAGTCTGTTGTGGATGAGAGAGCTTGGGAAAGTGAGTCAGTTGTTGTTCGCTGATGATACAGCGCTGGTGGCTGATTCATGTGAGAAACTGCAGAAGGTAGTGACTGAGTTTGGTAAAGTGTGTGAAAGAAGAAAGTTGAGAGTAAATGTGAATAAGAGTAAGGTTATTAGGTACAGTAGGGTTGAGGGTCAAGTAAATTGGGAGGTATGTTTGAATGGAGAAAAACTGGAGGAAGTGAATTGTTTTAAATATCTGGGAGTAGATTTGGCAGCGGATGGAACCATGGAAGTAGAAATGAACCATAGGGTGGGGGAGGGGGCGAAAATTCTGGGAGCCTTGAAGAATGTGTGGAAGTCAAGAACATTATCTCGGAAAGCATAAATGGGTATGTTTGAAGGCATAGTGGTTCCAACAATGTTGTATGGATGCGAGGCATGGGCTCTGGATAGAGTTGTACGCAGGAGGGAGGATATGCTGGAAATGAGATGTTTGAGGACAATATGTGGTGTGAGGTGGTTTGATCGAGTTAGTAATAATAGGGTAAGAGAGATGTGTGGTAATAAAAAGAGTGTGGTTGAAAGAGCAGAAGAGGATGTTTTGAAATGGTTTGGTCACATGGAGAGAATGAGTGAGGAAAGATTGACCAAGAGGATATATGTGTCAGAGGTGGAGGGAACGAGGAGAAGTGGGAGACCAAATTGGAGGTGGAAAGATGGAGTGAAAAAGATTTTGAGTGATCGGGGCCTGAACATGCAGGAGGGTGAAAGGCGTGCAAGGAATAGAGTGAACTGGAATGATATGGTATACCAGGGTCGACGTGCTGTCAATGGATTGAACCAGGGCATGTGAAGCGTCTGGGGTAAACCATGGAAAGTTGTGTGGGGCCTGGATGTGGAAAGGGAGCTGTGGTTTCGGTGCATTATTACGTGACAGCTAGAGACTGAATGTAAACGAATGGGGCCTTTGTTGTCTTTTCCTAGCGCTACCTTGCACACATGAGGGGGGAGGGGGTTGTTATTCCATGTGTGGCGAGGTGGTGATGGGAATGAATAAATGCAGACAGTATGAATTATGTACGTGTATATATGTATATGTCTGTGTGTGTATATATATGTATACATTGAGGATTTGCGTGTTTGGACGTGTATGTATATACATGTGTATGTGGGTGGGTTGGGCCATATCTTTCGTCTGTTTCCTTGCGCTACCTCGCAAACGCGGGAGACAGCGACAAAGCTGGAAATCCTCCCCTCTCATTTTTTTTTTAATTTTCCAAAAGAAGGAACAGAGAAGGGGGCCAGGTGAGGATATTCCCTCAAAGGCCCAGTCCTCTGTTCTTAATGCTACCTCGCTATCGTGGGAAATGGCAAATAGTGTGAAAAAAAAAATATATATATATATATATACATATATATATATGATAGAGTGTAATGAAGTAAACTCTAGATTGATATGGGTAAAACTGAAAGTGGATAAAAAGAGATGGGTGATTACTGGGGCTATGCACTTGGGCATGAGAAGAAAGATCATTAGAGGCAAGTGTTTTGGGAACAGCTGAGTGAGTGTGTTAGCAGTTTTCATGCATGAGACCGGGATATAGTGATGGGTGATTTGAATGCAAAGGTGAGTAATGTGGGAGTTGAGGGAATAATTGGTGTGCATGGTGTAGGTGTTCATTGTTGTAAATGGAAATAGTGAAGAGCTTGTAGATTTCTGTGCTGAAAAAAGACTGGTGATTGGGAATACCTGGCTTAAAAAGAGAGATATACTTAAGTATACGTATGTAAGTAGGAGAGATGGCCAGAGAGCATTACTGGATTATGTGTTAATTGATAGGCATGCGAAAGAGAGACTTTTGGATGTTAATGTGCTAAGAGGTGCAACTGGAGGGATGTCTGATCATTATCTTGTGGAGGCGAAGGTGAAGATTTGTAGAGGTTTTCAGAAAAGAAGAGAGAATGATGGGGTGAAGAGAGTGGTGAAAGTAAGTGAACTTGGGAAGGAGACTTGTGTGAGGAACTACCAAGAGAGATTGAGTGAGAACGGAAAAAGTTGAGAACAAAGGACATAAGGGGAGTGGAGGAGGAATGGGATGTATTTAGGGAATCAGTGATGGCTTGCACAAAAGATGCTTGTGGCATGAGAAGCGTGGGAGGTGGGCAGATTAGAAAGGGTAGTCAGTGGAGGAATGAAGAAGTAAGATTATTATTGAAAGAGAGGTATTTGGACGATTTTTGCAGGGAAATAGTGCAAATGACTAGGAGATGTAAAAAAGAAAGAGGCAGAAGGTCATGAGAAAGGTGCACGAGGTGAAAAAGAGGGCAAATGAGAGTTGGAGTGAGAGAGAATCATTAAATTTTAGAGAGAATAAAAAGAATGTTTTGTAAGGAGGTACATAAAGTGCATAAGACAAGAGAACAAATGGGAACATGGGTGAAGGGGGCTAATGGGGAGGTAATAACAAGTAGTGGTGATGTGAAAAGGAGGTGGAGCGAGTATTTTGAAGGTTTGTTGAATATGTTAGATGACAGAGTGGCAGATATGGGGTGTTTGGATCGAGGTGGTGAGCGAAGTGAAGAGGGTTAGGGAGAATGATTTGGTAAATAGAGAAGAGGTAGTAAAAGCTTTGCGGAAGATGAAAGTTGGCAAGACAGTGGGTTCGGATGGTATTGCAGTGGAATTTAATAAAAAAGAGGTGACTGTGTTGCTGACTGGTTGGTAAAGATATTTAATATATGTAAGACTCATGGTGAAGTGCCTGAGGATTTGGCGAAATGCATACATAGTGCCATTGTACAAATGAGATAAAGGTGAGTGCTCAAATTACAGAGGTATAAGTTTGTTGAGTATTCCTGGGAAATTATATGGGACGGTATTGACTGAGAGGGTGAAAGCATGTACAGAGCATCAGATTGGGGAAGAGCAATGTGGTTGAGTATTCCTGGGAAATTATATGGGAGGGTATTGACTGAGAGGGTGAAAGCATGTACAGAGCATCAGATTGGGGAAGAGCAATGTGGTTTCAGAAGTGGTAGAGGATGTGTGGATCAGGTGTTTGCTTTGAAGAATGTATATGACAAATACTTGGAAAAACAAATGGATTTGTATGTAGCATTTCTGGATCTGGAGAAGGGCATATGATAGGGTTGATAGAGATGCATTGTGGAAGGTTTTAAGAGTATATGGTGTGAGAGGCAAGTTGCTAGAAGTAGTGAAAAGTTTTTACGAAAGACGTAAAGCACGTGTATAAGCAGGAAGAGAGGAGAGTGATTGTTTCCCAGTGAATGTCAGTCTGCGGCAGCGGTGTGTTATGTCCCTATGGTTGTTTAATTTGTTTATGGTTGGCATGGCTAGGGAGGTAAATGCAAAAGTTTTGGAAAGAGGGGCAAGTATGCAGTCTGTTGTGGAGGAGAGGGACCGGGAAGTGAGTCAGCTGTTGTTCGCTGGTGATACAGCGCTGGTGGCTGATTCGGATGAGAAACTGCTACAGATATGGGGGAGAAAGACTGAAAAAGGAGACAGAATTTACATATTTAGGAGCTATTTTGGGTAAGTTGGGTGATATGGAAGGGGTAAGAAGGGAGACTGCAGTACAGAGAAGAAGAGTCATTAACAATGAAAGGTATAGGTGTAAGTATGGAAGTGAAGAAAGGATTAAGGGACAACATATTCTCCCAGACCCTGACCTATGCAGCAAAAACTTGGATATGAAATGAGTTACAGAGGTCAAGAATCCAGACTGTGGAAATGAGCTATTTGAAAGGAACACGTGGTATGACTTGATGAAATGAGGGGTGTATGATAGATATGGTATGACAGGAAATGCAGAAGGAATGAATTGTGGAGTGGAAGAGTGGGTGAAACATGGTACTTTGAGGTGGTTTCGGTGTTTACAGGGGAAGTGTATGACAATGCAATTAAAGTTTGATGTGACAGGAAGATCATCTGTGGCATGGAGAAATAGAATGGAGGAGTACTGGAGAGAGAAATAAAGGAAGAATGTATGGAATGGTGTATGTGAGGGGGGTATTTAAGGGTAGAGATAAGAGGAGACTTTAGCTGTGGTCTGGTCACCCCCTTGATGGGAGATGCCAGAGGAAATGGGCATCAGAGATATTGACAGATTCAGGGAGAACAAAAAATGTTCTGGAGGTGTGAGAAATAGTGTGAGAAAAGCAAGAGAGCAAATGGAAAAATCAGTGAACGGGGCAAATGCAGAAGTAACAGGCATGGCTGAGATGAAGGATTATGAAGGTGTGGCAGATGTACAGTTTTTGGTTTGAAGAGGCATGTAAAGTGTTAGAGTCATGATGAATGGTGCACTGAAAAGAGAAAAGGTGGTGAAAGCCTTGCATAAGATGAAATGTGGCAAGATACCTGAAGTGGATGGTACTGCAGTTAAATTTCATAAGAAAGTAACTGTGTTGTTGATCAGTTAGCTAGGATTTTCAGTATGTATATGGATCATCATGAGGTGCCTATGGATCAGTAGAATGTCTATATAATAACACTGTATTAAGGCAAGGGGTACAAAGATAAATTAATTACAAAAGTAAAAGTCTGTCGAGTGTACCTGGTAAGTTGTATGGAGGAGTGATAATTAAGAGGGTGGTGGCATGCACAGAGTACCATATTGTGGGAGGAACAATGGAATTTTCATGAATGGCAGCAGCGGATCAGGTGTTTGCTCTCAAGAATGTGTGAGAGAAATACTTAGAAAAGCTGAAGGATCTGTATGTGGCACTTATGGATCTGGAGAAAGTATATAACAAAGTTAACAGAAATGCTCTTTGGAGGATGTTGCAACTATACAGAGTGGGAGAAAACTTCTACAAATACAGAAGAATTTTTATCAAGAAAATAAGACATCTGTGTAAGAAGGAAGAGAGAAGGTGGAGTAATTACAGGGGAGGGTAGGTCTGTGCCAGGGGTGTCTGACATCACCATGGCTGTTTAATCTGTTTATGGATAGGGTGGTTAGGTCATGCCAGAAACAGATGAAGAAATGGCCTCAGTTGCTCACATCCACACTGTAGCTGTCATATATAACACACTGAAACAAGAGTACTCTATCAGTAACCAGGTCCCACAAACCTTTCCATGGTTTCCCCCAACTGCTTCATATGCTCTGGTTCAGCAAGTTAACCCACTATACAACATCATTCTAATTCACTATCTTTTGTATGCCTTACAACCATCCTCATGACCAGGCCCTGAATCTTCAAATCTTCTTTGACTTCATCCCTGCACCTCCTCCTTGGTTTTCCCCTTCTCCATGTTCCCTCCATTTCTGACACACATCGTCTCTTTGTCAATATCTCGTTCATCCTCTCTATATGTTCCACCGAATTCAGCACATCCTCTTTAGCTCTTTTATACATACTCATTTTTCTACCACACCACTCTCTTATCCCGTCATTTCTTATTTGTTCAACCCTCCTCACACCACACTTTGTGCTCAAACATTTTATTTCCAACACATCTACCTAAATATGTTTCCAGATGATGAAAAAATCATGAAGGAAGTGGATATAAAATATTTACCAAATACATGATTTGTCTATACCCCATAGAAAAGTTATTTTATTTATTTATTTATTCATTTTGCTTTGTCGCTGTCTCCCGCATTAGTGAGGTAGTGCAAGGAAACAGACGAAAGAATGGCCCAACCCACCCACATACACATGTATATACATACACGTCCACACATGCAAATATACATAACTATACATCTCAACATATACATACATATATATATATATATATAAGGGAGCAAATGGGAACTTCAGTGAAGGGCGTAAATGGGGAGGTGATAACAAGTAGTGGTGATGTGAGAAGGAGATGGAATGAGTATTTTGAAGGTTTGTTGAATGTGTCTGATGACAGAGTGGCAGATATAGGGTGTTTTGGTCGAGGTGGTGTGCAAAGTGAGAGGGTTAGGGAAAATGATTTGGTAAACAGAGAAGAGGTAGTAAAAGCTTTGCGGAAGATGAAAGCCGGCAAGGCAGCAGGATTGGATGGTATTGCAGTGGAATTTATTAAAAAAGGGGGTGACTGTATTGTTGACTGGTTGGTAAGGTTATTTAATGTATGTATGACTCATGGTGAGGTGCCTGAGGATTGGCGGAATGCGTGCATAGTGCCATTGTACAAAGGCAAAGGGGATAAGAGTGAGTGCTCAAATTACAGAGGTATAAGTTTGTTGAGTATTCCTGGTAAATTATATGGGAGGGTATTGATTGAGAGGGTGAAGGCATGTACAGAGCATCAGATTGGGGAAGAGCAGTGCGGTTTCAGAAGTGGTAGAGGATGTGTGGATCAGGTGTTTGCTTTGAAGAATGTATGTGAGAAATACTTAGAAAAGCAAATGGATTTGTATGTAGCATTTATGGATCTGGAGAAGGCATATGATAGAGTTGATAGAGATGCTCTGTGGAAGGTATTAAGAATATATGGTGTGGGAGGCAAGTTGTTAGAAGCAGTGAAAAGTTTTTATCGAGGATGTAAGGCATGTGTACGTGTAGGAAGAGAGGAAAGTGATTGGTTCTCAGTGAATGTAGGTTTGCGGCAGGGGTGTGTGATGTCTCCATGGTTGTTTAATTTGTTTATGGATGGGGTTGTTAGGGAGGTAAATGCAAGAGTCCTGGAAAGAGGGGCAAGTATGAAGTCTGTTGGGGATGAGAGAGCTTGGGAAGTGAGTCAGTTGTTGTTCGCTGATGATACAGCGCTGGTGGCGGATTCATGTGAGAAACTGCAGAAGCTGGTGACTGAGTTTGGTAAAGTGTGTGGAAGAAGAAAGTTAAGAGTAAATGTGAATAAGAGCAAGGTTATTAGGTACAGTAGGGTTGAGGGTCAAGTCAATTGGGAGGTGAGTTTGAATGGAGAAAAACTGGAGGAAGTGAAGTGTTTTAGATATCTGGGAGTGGATCTGTCAGCGGATGGAACCATGGAAGCGGAAGTGGATCATAGGGTGGGGGAGGGGGCGAAAATTTTGGGAGCCTTGAAAAATGTGTGGAAGTCGAGAACATTATCTCGGAAAGCAAAAATGGGTATGTTTGAAGGAATAGTGGTTCCAACAATGCTGTATGGTTGCGAGGCGTGGGCTATGGATAGAGTTGTGCGCAGGAGGATGGATGTGCTGGAAATGAGATGTTTGAGGACAATGTGTGGTGTGAGGTGGTTTGATCGAGTAAGTAACGTAAGGGTAAGAGAGATGTGTGGAAATAAAAAGAGCGTGGTTGAGAGAGCAGAAGAGGGTGTTTTGAAATGGTTTGGGCACATGGAGAGAATGAGTGAGGAAAGATTGACCAAGAGGATATATGTGTCGGAGGTGGAGGGAACGAGGAGAAGAGGGAGACCAAATTGGAGGTGGAAAGATGGAGTGAAAAAGATTTTGTGTGATCGGGGCCTGAACATGCAGGAGGGTGAAAGGAGGGCAAGGAATAGAGTGAATTGGAGCAATGTGGTATACAGGGGTTGACGTGCTGTCAGTGGATTGAATCAAGGCATGTGAAGCGTCTGGGGTAAACCATGGAAAGCTGTGTAGGTATGTATATTTGCGTGTGTGGACGTGTGTATGTACATGTGTATGGGGGGGGGTTGGGCCATTTCTTTCGTCTGTTTCCTTGCGCTACCTCGCAAACGCGGGAGACAGCGACAAAGTATAAAAGAAAGAAAGAAAAATATATATATATATATATATATATACACACAGACATATACATATATACACATGTACACAATTCATATTGTCTGCCTTTGATCATTCCCATCACCACCCCGCCACACATGAAATAACAAATCCCTTCCCCCTCATGTGCGTGAGGTAGCGCTAGGAAAAGACAACAAAGCCCACATTCGTTCACAGTCTCTAGCTGTCATGTAATAATGCACTGAAACCTCAGCTCCCTTTCCACATCCAGGCCCCACAGAACTTTCCATGGTTTACCCCAGACACTTCACATGCCCTGGTTCAATCCATTGACAGCACGTCCACCCCAGTATACCACATCGTTCCAATTCACTCTATTCCTTGCACGCCTTTCACCCTCCTGCATGTTCAGGCCCCGATCACTCAAAATCTTTTTCACTCCATCTTTCCACCTCCAATTTGGTCTCCCACTTCTCCTCGTTCCCTCCACCTCTGACACATATATCCTCTTGGTCAATCTTTCCTCACTCATTCCTTCCATGTCACCAAACCATTTCAAAACACCTCTTCTGCTCTCTCAACCACACTATTTTTATTACCACACATCTCTCTTACTCTATTATTACTTACTCAATCTAACCACCTCACACCACATATTGTCCTCAAACATCCCATTTCCAGCACATTCACCCTCCTCCACACAACTCTATCCATAGCCCATGCCTCACAACCATATAACATTGTTGGAAACACTATTCCTTCAAACATACCCAGTTTTGCTCTCAGAGATAATGTTCTCGACTTCCACACATTCTTGAACACTCCCAGAACTTTCGCCCCCTCCCCCACCCTATGATTCACTTCCACATCCATGATTCCATCCGCTGCCACATCCACTCCCAGATATCTAAAACACTTTACTTCCTCCAGTTTTTCTCCATTTAAACTTACCTCCCAACTGACTTGTCCCTCAACCTTATTGTACCTAATAACCTTGCTCTTATTCACATTTACTCTCAGCTTTCTTCTTTCACACACTTTACCAAACTCAGTCACCAGCTTCTGCAGTTTCTCACACAAATCAGCCACCAGTGCTGTATCATCAGCAAACAACAACTGACTTACTTCCCAAGCTCTCTCATCCACAACAGACTGCATACTTGCCCCTCTTTCCAAAACTCTTGGATTCACCTCCCTAACAACCTCATCCATAAACAAATTAAACAACCATGGAGAAAAATCATATATATATGATAAATATTTTATATCCACTTCCTTCATGACCTTTGCATCATCTGAAAACATATTTAGGTAGATGTGTTGGAAATGAAATGTTTGAGTACAAAGTGTGGTGTGAGGAGGGTTGATCAAACAAGAAATGACAGGATAAGAGAGAGGTGTTAGAGAAAAAGAAGTGTGTATAAAAGAGCTAAAGAGGATATGCTGAAATAGGTGAGACATATAAGGAGGATGAGTGGAGATAGGGTTGTGCGGAGGAGGGTGGATGTCTTGGAAATGAGATGTTTGAGGACAGTATGTGGTGTGAGGTGGTTTGATTAAGTAATAAAAAGGTAAGAGAGATGTGTGGTAATAAAAAGAGTGTGGTTGAGAGAACAGAAGAGGGTGTATTGAAATGATTTGGTCACATGGAGAAAATGAGCAAGGAAAGATTGACAAAGAGGATATATGTATCAGAGGTGGAGGGAACGAGAATTGGGAGACGAAATTGAAGGTGGAAGGATGGAGTGAAAAAGATTTTGAGCGATTGTGGCTTGAACATACAGGAGGGTGAAAGGCGTGAAAGGAATATAGTTAATTGGAACAATTTGGTATACAGGGGTCGACGTGCTGTCAGTGGATTGAACCAGGGCATGTGAAGCATCTGGGGTAAACCATGGAAAGTTTTGTAGGGCCTGCATGTGGAAAGGAAGCTGTGGTTTTGGTGCATTATACACGACAGCTAGAGACTGAGTGTGAACTAATGTGGCCTTTGTTGTCTTTTCCTAGCGCTACCTCACACGTGCGCAGGGGGGTGGGGGATGCCATTTCATGTGTGGCATCATGGCGAAAGGAATGGATGAAGGCAGCAAGTATGAATATGTACATGTGTATATATGTATATATCTGTGTATGTCTAAGTATGTATGCGTTGAAATGTATAGGTATGTATATGTGCGTGTGTGGGCGTTTATGAATATACATTTGTATTTGGGTGGGTTGGGCCATTCTTTCGTCTGTTTCCTTGCGCTACCTGACTGACGTGGGAGACAGCGACAAAGTGTAATAAATATAAACAAAATATAATTTGTATACATATATTCAGAAAAAGAACCAGAAATACATATGTACAGGCAAAATGAGTATAATACTCTTTCCCTGTAACACACAAATAGCAATCATATACATATATACAAAGGGGAAGGCTGGGTAGATTTTTGTATCTGGACTGCAAGAAAGTATGTGACACTACACCAAATAATTTAAAGGCTGATTAAGAAGGTGGATCACTATGTCAGGAATAAGAATGGCACCCATTAATGAATCAAAGATTATCTTGGTGGAAGGGAACAAAGGAGCCTATTGAAATGGGCTGAGGTCACCAGGAGGGTTCTGTTCTGGAAGCATCATTCATTTTGATCTAGAGGAAATTACTTGCCAGAAGATAAGTAATCTATTTGATTATGTTAGGAGATGATGTAATGGTCATAAAGGAAGTGAAAAAGGTGAAAGATTACATCAAATTACAAATGAACCTCAACAGACAGACTCCAAAGTTGGTGTAATACATAGTTGATAAAGTCCAAATACATGTAAAGTAATAAGGATGGGTTACAGTTAAAGAAGGCCTTGATATGATAATTATCAAGCAGGAAATAAGCCACAGGAATATGAGTGTAAGGCTTGCCAAGCAGCTTACATCATCCCTAACCACAGTCCCACTTAAGAGAATAGTTAAGGAGACCAACCATCTGCTGTTAAATATTAGAATTGCATTCAAGTTCAAGAATAAGGAAATATTCAGGAAGCTGTTCACATCATTCATAATGCTTGAATTTGAATATGCTTTTCACGTTCAGTCACCACATCTAAAGAAACACAAAGAAATAATAGAGAAGGTCCAGAGGAGACACAAATGGTTTTAGAAATAAGAGGAATGAGTTGTAGGTAAAGGCCAGAAAACTTAAATTATTCCACCTTAGAAGAGAAAAGGATGACAGGTGTTTTTAAAACAGATTAATGACACATACAGTGAACAGTTCTTCAAGAGATGCTAGGAGAGAACCAGATGACATAACATAATTCTGAGCCAAAAACTTGTTAAGATGTGAAAAATGGAACACAGTGGAATAAAATGAAGACATGAGTAATACAGACTGCAAACAGAAATCTAAACACATGTGACACTAGATAATGTTCAAGGAATGGAGCCCCACAAGTGTAAAACTCCTCATCTTATAGTACAAATAGGTAAATACACACACTTTCAAAAACAGCACCCTTACATAGCCCTGAATGCTCAACCACTCCTACTGAAAATAACAAAAACATACTGGGTACTATACAAGACACAAAGATGCCATTCACTCTCCAACCACAAATATCAACACAAAGGCAATAAACAAACTAAACACTCTCAGAACATGTAATGGTAACAGATTTGGACTGGAAAAAAAGTTACTTAGTATCTTCCACAAACAATTCATCTGCTCCAGCCAAAAATATGCTTCACCTGTCTCGTCATTCATAGTCAAAAGAGAATGTGAGAAAGCTTAGAACAATCATTGGCTGCTTAGCAACCACAAACACTATCTGCACTACATAGCACTACACCCGTCCCACACAACGCACTCCAACACTTTTCACTTGAACGGCTTGTACTTATAGTTTCTCTCTCCTCTAACAAACACAAACACTGACAAAAATATACAGACTTTAATAACTTAACAAGCACTGAACAACTTCACACCTAACCCAGTCTTAAACTCCACTCCACCAGACATACACACATCTGAAACCACTCCCCAGGCAAATAGGAATTACATATTCTCGTCCACATTCTGGACGCCATCCATCTCTCCAACGATGTGCGCTACCATTTAGCATATCACAAGCCCTCCTCATGCAATTGATACACCTTCCACAGCAAAGATGCTGAACACTAAAGATGCATATACTAATGTTATTCACCACCACTGTACATGCATAAAAAATAAGGATAGAATGAGATACCTAGTTCATGACATGCAGTAATAACAAGACCTCTATCCCTGCCCATCTTCTCTTGAGGTGTCAGCCACACTCCATCCTCCCACTCAGCAATCCACCAGGTCAACAGAAAGGTAGCTACGTTACTCTTTTTTTAGTACCAATCAATTAATCTATAAATTTTGTTTTTTCTACATATGTGAGGTAGTTTCTGGATCTAACCCATCAATTACATGATCAACTACAAATGCATTGTTCAAGCAATATAAATCAAACCAAAGTATATACTTAAGCGCCATGCAATAATGATTCACTGTGATATTCACAAGAAGATTTTTTCTTATACATCATTTCACTGCTTTTTTTTTTTTTTTTTTTTTTTTTTTTTTTTTTTTTATACTTTGTCGCTGTCTCCCGCGTTTGCGAGGTAGCGCAAGGAAACAGACGAAAGAAATGGCCCAACCCCCCCCCCCCCCCATACACATGTACATACACACGTCCAGACACGCAAATATACATACCTACACAGCTTTCCATGGTTTACCCCAGACGCTTCACATGCCTTGCTTCAATCCACTGACAGCACGTCAACCCCTGTATACCACATGACTCCAATTCACTCTATTTCTTGCCCTCCTTTCACCCTCCTGCATGTTCAGGCCCCGATCACACAAAATCTTTTTCACTCCATCTTTCCACCTCCAATTTGGTCTCCCTCTTCTCCTCGTTCCCTCCACCTCCGACACATATATCCTCTTGGTCAATCTCTCCTCACTCATTCTCTCCATGTGCCCAAACCATTTCAAAACACCCTCTTCTGCTCTCTCGACCACGCTCTTTTTATTTCCACACATCTCTCTTACCCTTACGTTACTTACTCGATCAAACCACCTCACACCACACATTGTCCTCAAACATCTCATTTCCAGCACATCCATCCTCCTGCGCACATCTCTATCCATAGCCCACGCCTCGCAACCATACAGCATTGTTGGAACCACTATTCCCTCAAACATACCCATTTTTGCTTTCCGAGATAATGTTCTCGACTTCCACACATTTTTCAAGGCTCCCAAAATTTTCGCCCCCTCCCCCACCCTATGATCCACTTCCGCTTCCATGGTTCCATCCGCTGACAGATCCACTCCCAGATATCTAAAACACTTCACTTCCTCCAGTTTTTCTCCATTCAAACTCACCTCCCAATTGACTTGACCCTCACCCCTACTGTACCTAATAACCTTGCTCTTATTCACATTTACTCTCAACTTTCTTCTTCCACACACTTTACCAAACTCAGTCACCAGCTTCTGCAGTTTCTCACATGAATCAGCCACCAGCGCTGTATCATCAGCGAACAACAATTGACTCACTTCCCAAGCTCTCTCATCCCCAACAGACTTCATACTTGCCCCTCTTTCCAGGACTCTTGCATTTACCTCCTTTACAACCCCATCCATAAACAAATTAAACAACCATGGAGACATCACACACCCCTGCCGCAAACCTACATTCACTGAGAACCAATCACTTTCCTCTCTTCCTACACGTACACATGCCTTACATCCTCGATAAAAACTTTTCACTGCTTCTAACAACTTGCCTCCCACACCATATATTCTTAATACCTTCCACAGAGCATCTCTATCAACTCTATCATATGCCTTCTCCAGATCCATAAATGCTACATACAAATCCATTTGCTTTTCTAAGTATTTCTCACATACATTCTTCAAAGCAAACACCTGATCCACACATCCTCTACCACTTCTGAAACCGCACTGCTCTTCCCCAATCTGATGCTCTGTACATGCCTTCACCCTCTCAATCAATACCCTCCCATATAATTTACCAGGAATACTCAACAAACTTATACCTCTGTAATTTGAGCACTCACTCTTATCCCCTTTGCCTTTGTACAATGGCACTATGCACGCATTCCGCCAATCCTCAGGCACCTCACCATGAGTCATACATACATTAAATAACCTTACCAACCAGTCAACAATACAGTCACCCCCTTTCTTAATAAATTCCACTGCAATACCATCCAAACCTGCTGCCTTGCCGGCTTTCATCTTCCGCAAAGCTTTTACTACCTCCTCTCTGTTTACCAAATCATTTTCCCTAACCCTCTCACTTTGCACACCACCTCGACCAAAACACCCTATATCTGCCACTCTGTCATCAGACACATTCAACAAACCTTCAAAATACTCATTCCATCTCCTTCTCACATCACCGCTACTTGTTATCTATCATTAACTTATCATTGGAATTCAACATGCTTTTCATATTTCTTATCACTCTCTCAGAGAAATGTAAAATGTATATTTAACTCATTTCAAAGGTGTATTAGTAATACACATTTTATGTGCAAATTTTAGTTTGGTTGAAAAAAATATGGGTAGTGTAGAGTAATCTGTATAGATGCAACTTTGGTTTCTGTAAATTCGATATAAATGAGACCAGTAACTAAATGATCCAATCAGTGTATTTGAGAACCAAGTAAAGGATCACGAAATATACGATAAGTATGTGAGTCTTGAGTTCAAGTTCTATCTTAATGAATGCAAATACTGGACCCAATTTTTTACATCATGGGTCCGTTATGGGCCTATGAGTTTGATGTTATGGATATGCCAATTTACACAACAAAAAGGTTTACATAAATATGTTAAGAAAATGACTATACAGCCATCATACCTGTGAAGGGCATTTGGGATCACCATCAGGATCTGTCCTGCTTCCTCCCCAGTGTTGAGGAAGCTGGTCAGCATCAATGTCTTCCAACAGGGCCTCTTTCCACCCACTGTATCCAAAGATGCGTATTTTCTTAAGGGTAACTTCATGAAGGAAGGGTTTAATCAGAGCATAAGCTAGTGTAAACACCTTCGGTGCTGCAAAAGTAGTTTCCTCTATTACTTGATCATACAGTGGGCGTATATTGGATACACATGGAGATGAGACAACAAATACTTCAAAAATATATCCAATTCTACAATGCTTAAACTTTTAGTCACATGGAATAAGCACTATATATACATATAAGTAAGGGCAGAAATTTCTCACCATTTATAACATAGGCACATTTGAGAAACTCAGGATAGTTAGCCTCATACAGCTGTACTAACTCAAGGATCACATCCATTGCTGCAAGTGAGAAGAGTAAAGTATTTCATGAATCACAAGATACAGTGAATGAAGTTTAAAAGATAATAAATTTCTTGCAAACTCAGATCAATGAACAAGGGGTGGATAAAGCAGGTACAGCCTCTGATCTTCACTTACACATATGTGCAACTCAAGTTTAATGTATTATATATATTGACCTGAGGCTTCCACACTAATAAGAGCTTAAATTTTCGTTTTTCACACTCAGTCAAATAATTAAGACAGATTTTCTTTATTCACACTTATCAAGCTCATACACAATATAAATCATGGTTAAATAAGAGATTTTATTAGAATTCATATTACAAACTTCTCATAAACAAAAAATTAGCCTGGTCTTATTTAGGGTGCAGTGACAAACTGCATACAAAACATACTAGGCAAAATTATATGAAGAGACTGTGTGCAGTTTATGTCTTGAGATGTTAATTCTTCAGATGAACAAAAAAGAAAAATTATATACACAAAGAAAACCTTGTCAGTAAATGCAGGTATACATTAATTCTGGCATTCCTGACATAAAGTCCTCACTAACCAGGTTTCCAAGTAACATGTCTTAAAGAGAAGTTCTCAAGGTCAAATATACAGCACTGCTGGGTCACAGGGTGACCCAAAACCTGAGTTTGTTTGGCCATGTCTTGCCGAGATGCTTCCAAAACCCGAATAGTGTAGCGTATGTAGTCATTCTTACGCACACTTGACAGAAGTCCCCTCATGTCACATCCTCCATACGGAATAACCCAAACTGGTGATAAGGAAAATATTATCTTTTACTATTTTTCTATTTCAGATATGGAATATTACCATACAGAATCAAATTATAAGATATATTTTATTTATTAATCATACTTTGTTGCTGTCTTCTGCATTAGTGAGGTAGCGCAAGGAAACACGAAAGAATGGCCCAAACCATCCACATACGCACGCACATATACATACCTATACATTTCAACGTATACATACATATGCATACACAGACTTATACATATATACACATGTATTCATACTTGCTGTCCTCCGCCATTCCTGTTGCTACCCCGCCACACATGAAATGGCACCCCCCTCCCCCCACACACGTGCAAGGTAGCGCTAGGAAAAGACAACAAGGGCCACATTCGTTCACACTCAATCTCTAGCTGTCATGTGTAATGCACCGAAACCACAGCTCCCTTTCCATATCTAGGCCCTACAAAAACTTCCCATGGTTTACTCCAGACACTCCACATGCCCTGGTTCAATCCAATGACAGCATGTCGACCCCTGTATACTACATTGTTTCAATTCACTATATTCCTTGCACGCCTTTCACCCTCCTGTATGTTCAGGCCCCGATCACTGAAAATCTTTTTCACTCCATCCTTCCACCTCCAATCTGGTTTCCCACTTCTCGTTCCCTCCACCTGACACATATATCCTCTTTGTCAATCTTTCCTCATTCATTCTCTTCATGTGACCAAACCATTTCAATACACCCTCTTCTGCTCTCTCAGCCACACTCTCTTTATTATCACATCTCTCTTACCATTTCATTACTTACTTGATCAAACCACCTCACACCACATATTGTCCTCAAACATCTCATTTCCAACACATCCACCCTCCTCCGCACAACCCTATCTATAGCCCACACCTCATAACCATATATAACATTGTTGGAACCACCATTCCGTCAAACATACCCATTTTTGCTTTCCGAGACAATGTTCTCACCTTCCACACATTCTTCAATGCTCCCAGAACCTTTGCCCCCTCCCCCACCATGTGACTCACTTCCGCTTCCTTAGTTAAATCCGCTGTTAAATCCACTCCCAGATATCTAAAACACTTCACTTCCTCCAGTTTCTCTCCATTCAAACTTACCTCCTAATTGACTTGTCTCTCAACCCTACTGTACCTAATAACCTTGCTCTTATTCACATTTACTCTCAGCTTTCTTCTTTCACACACTTTACCAACCTCAGTCACCAGTTTCTGCAGTTTCAATCTAACAACCATGGAGATATCACGCACCCTTGCCGCAAACCTACATTCACTGAGAACCAATCACTTTCCTCTCTTCCTACTCGTACACATGCCTTACATCCTCCAAAAAACTTTTCACTGCTTCTAGCAACTTGCCTCCCACACCATATATTCTTAATACCTTCCACTGAGCATCTTTATCAACTCTATCATATGCCCTCTCCAGATCCATAAATGCTACATACAAATCCATTTGTTTTTCTAAGTATTTCTCACATACATTCTTCAAAGCAAACACCTGATCCACACATCCTCTACCACTTCTGAAATCACACTGCTCTTCCCTAATCTGATGCTCTGTACATGCCTTCACCCTCTCAATCAATAACCTCCCGTATAATTTCCCAGGAATACTCACCAAACTTATACCTCTGTAATTTGAACACTCACTTTTACCCCCTCTGCCCTTGTACAATGGCACTATACATGTATTCTGTCAATCCTCAGGTACTTCACCATGAGCCATACATATAATGAATATCCTCACCAACCTCAACAACACAATCACCCCCTTTTTTAATACATTTCACTGCAATACCATCTAAACCCGCCGTCTTGCTGGCTTTCATCTTCCGCAAAATTTTCACTACCTCTTCTCTGTTTACTAAACCAATCTCCCTGACCCTCTCACTTTGCACACCACCTCAACCAAAACAACCTATAACTGCCACTCATCATCTAACACATTCAACAAACCTTCAAAATACTCACTCCATCTCCTCACATCACCACTACTTGTTATTACCTCCCCATTAGCCCACTTCACCGATGTTCCCATTTGTTCTCTTGTCTTATGCACTTTATTTACCTCTTTCCAAAATATCTTTTTATTCTCCCTAAAATTTAATGATACTCTCTCACCCCAACTCTCATTTGCCCTCTTTTTCACCTCTTTCACCTTTCTCTTGACATCCTGCCTTTTTCTTTTATAAATCTCACAGTCATTTGCACTATTTCCCAGCAAAAATCATCCAAATGCCTCACTCTTCTCTTTCACTAATAATCTTACTTCTTCATCCCTCCACTGACTACCCTTTCTAATCTGACCACCTCCCACCTTTCTCCTGCCCCAAGAATCTTTTGCGCAAGCCATCCCTGCTTCCCTCAATACATCCCATTCCTCTCCCATTCCCCTTACGTCCTGTGCTCTCACCTTTTTCCATTCTGCATTAGTCTCTCCTGGCACTTCCTCACATAAGTCTCTTCCCCAAGCTTACTTACTCTCACCACTCTCTTCACCCAAAATTCTCTCTTCTTTTCTGAAAACCTCTACAAATCTTCACCTTCGCCTCTACAAGATAATGATCAGACATCCCTCCAGTTGCACCTCTCAGCTCATCAACATCCAAGAGTCTGTCTTTCATGCACCTATCAATTAGCACGTAATCCAATAACGCTCTCTGGCCATCTCTCCAACTTACACACATATACTTATGTATATCTCTCTTTTTAAACCAGGTATTCCCAATCACTAGTCCTTTTTCAGCACACAAATCTACAAGTTCTTCACCATTTACAACAATGAATACCCCAAGACATCAATTATTCCCTCAACTGCCACATTACTCACTTTTGCATTCAAATCAACCATCATTATAATAACCCGGTCTCCTGCATCAAAACTGCTAACACACTCACTCAGCACTCCCAAAGCACTTGCCTCTCATGATCTTTCTTCTCCAGCCCAGGTGCATACGCACCAATAATCACCCATCTCTCTCCATCCACTTTCAGTTTTACCCATATCAATCTAGAGTTTACTTTCTTACACTCTATCACATACTCCCACAGCACCTGTTTCAGTAGTGCTACTCCTTCTTTTGCTAATGTCCTCTCACCAACCCCTGACTTTACTCCCAAAACATTTCCAAACCACTCTTCCCCTTTACTCTTGAACATTGTTTCACTCAGAGCCAAAACATCCAGGGTCCTTTCCTCCTTTTTTCTCATCATGGTTACATCCACACACATTTTTAGACACCCCAATGTGAGCCTTGTAGGAGGATGAGCACTCCCCACATGACTTCCTCTTCTGTGTCCCCTTTTAGAAAGTTAGAATACAAGGAGGGGAGGGTTTCTAGCCCCCCGCTCCCGTCTCTTTTAGCCGCCTTCTACAATACACGGGGAATGCATGGAAAGTATTCTTTCTCCCCTATCCCCAGGTACACTTTTACTGAGACTTTGGTAATTTGTATACATAAGTAGAGATCTAAAGTCTGCATCATAATCTATGTGATTATCAACTGCAGCATTTCTATATATAACTCACCTGGACAACCTGTTTTGTCATGTCCTACCATACCAACAGGATAATACTGGAGTAGCACCTCAGGAACATCCCAGTCCAAAACTGTATCTGCACCCCAGTCTTTGCGCCACTCCAAGCTCTTGAAACAAAAAAGATATTCATGAAGTTCAACTCAAGTAAACATAAAGTATCGAGGATGGCCCACTGAAAAAAAAGGCCATGATATGATTAATATCCAGAACACAAGCTGCCAGATTACATGTGTGAGATGGATATGAGGGTTAACTTTGTACCTTACATATCACAAGAGTCCCACTTACGACAAGTAAGGCTTTAAATTTGCCCAAGCTAGATGAGAGAAGAAAGGGGTGACCAGATCACAGCCTTTATGCTTTTAAAACAGTAACAATATAAACATTGCACAGTTCTTCCAAGAGTTAGAGAGATTGAATAAATAGAGGATATAAAATGAAATTAAGCAAGTAACTTATCAAAAATAATGTAAAGAATAATCTTCACAGTATAAGAGTGCTGGATGAATAGAACAAAATGACTGCAGACAGTTAATGCATAAAGCGTGCATAAAGTAAAGAAGCTGCATGCTGACGAATGCTGAAATGGGGCCCAACTCTCTCCCATAGTGTGCAAATGGGTAATTACAAAATAAAACATCTACACTTTATGATGGGTCCACCCAATAGAAGTAGCCAGCTTCCTGAGTGCTGTAGAAGCTCCACAGCTCCACAAAAAAGACTCCTAAAGCGGAAGGTACGCTAATACACACACACACACACACACACACACACGCACACACACATATATATATATATTTATTTATTTATTTTGCTCTGTCACTGTCTCCCGCGTTAGCGAGGTAGCGCAAGGAAACAGATGAAAGAATGGCCCAACCCACCCACATACACATGTATATACATACCCATCCACACATGCAAATATACATACTTATACATCTCAATGTACACATATATATATACACACACAGACATATACATATATACACATGTACATAATTCATACTGTCTGCCTATATTTATTCCCATCGCCACCCCGCCACACATGGAATAAAAACCCCCTCCCCCCTCATGTGTGCGAGGTAGCGCTAGGAAAAGACAACAAAGGCCCCATCAATCACACTCAGTCTCTAGCTGTCATGTAATAATGCACCGAAACCACAGCTCCCTTTCCACATCCAGGCCCCACACAACTTTCCATGGTTTACCCCAGACACTTCACATGCCCTGGTTCAATCCATTGACAGCACGTCGACCCCGGTATACCATATCGTTCCAGTTCACTCTATTCCTTGCATGCCTTTCACCCTCCTGAATGTTCAGGCCCTGATCACTCAAAATCTTTTTCACTCCATCTTTCCACCTCTAATTTGGTCTCCCACTTCTCGTTCCCTCCACCTCTGACACATATATCCTCTTTGTGAATCTTTCCTCACTCATTCTCTCTATGTGACCAAACCATTTCAAAACACCCTCTTCTGCTCTCTCAACCACACTCTTTTTATTTCCACACATCTCCCTTACCCTTACATTACTTACTCAATCAAACCACCTCACACCACATATTGTCCTCAAACATCTCATTTCCAGCACATCCACCCTTCTGCACACAACTCTTTCCATAGCCCATGCCTCGCAACCATACAACATTGTTGGAACCACTATTCCTTCAAACATACCTATTTTTGCTTTTGGAGATAATGTTCTCGACTTCCAAACATTCTTCAAGGCTCCCAGAATTTTCACCCCCTCCCCCACCCTATGATTCACTTCCGCTTCCATGGTTCCCTCCGCTGCCACATCCACTCCCAGATATCTAAAACACTTTACTTCCTCCAGTTTTTCTCCATTCAAACTTACCTCCCAAATGACTTGACCCTGAACCCTACTGTACCTAATAACCTTGCTCTTATTCACATTTACTCTAAACTTTCTTCTTTCACACACTTTACCAAACTCAGTCACCAGCTTCTGCAGTTTCTCACATGAATCAGCCACCAGTGCTGCATCATCAGCGAACAACAACTGACTCACTTCCCAAGCTCTCTCATCCACAACAGACTGCATACTTGTCCCTCTTTCCACAACTCTTGCATTCACCTCCCTAACAACCCCATCCATAAACAAATTAAAACACCATGGAGACATCACACACCCCTGCTGCAAACCTACATTCACTGAGAACCAATCACTTTCCTCTCTTCCTACACGTACACATGCCTTACATCCTCAATAAAAACTTTTCACTGCTTCTAACAACTTGCCTCCCACACCATATATTCTTAATACCTTCCACAGAGCATCTCTATCAACTCTATCATATGCCTTCTCCAGATCCATAAATGCTACATACAAATCCATTTGCTTTTCTAAGTATTTCTCAAATACATTCTTCAAAGCAAACACCTGATCCACACATCCTCTACCACTTCTGAAACCACACTGCTCTTCCCCAATCTGATGCTCTGTACATGCCTTCACCCTCTCAATCAATACCCTCCCATATAATTTACCAGGAATACTCAACAAACTTATACCTCTGTAATTTGAGCACTCACTCTTATCCCCTTTGCCTTTGTACAATGGGACTATGCAAGTATTCCGCCAATCCTCAGCCACCTCACCATGAGTCATATATACATTAAATAACCTTACCAACCAGTCAACAATACAGTCATCCCCCCTTTTAATAAATTCCACTGCAATACCATCCAAACCTGCTGCCTTGCCGGCTTTCATCTTTCGCAAAGCTTTTACCACCTCTTCTCTGTTTACCAACTCATTTTCCCTAACCCTCTCACTTTGCACACCACCTCTACCAAAACAGCCTATATCTGCCACTCTATCATCAAACACATTCAACAAACCTTCAAAATACTCACTCCATCTCCTTCTCATATCACAAATACTTGTTATCACCTCCCCATTAGCCCCCTTCACTGAAGTTCCCATTTGCTCCCTTGTCTTACGCACTTTATTTACCTCCTTCCAAAACATCTTTTTATTCTCCCTAAAATTTAATGATACTCTCTAACTCTAACTCTCATTTGCCCTCTTTTTCACCTCTTCCACCTTTCTCTTGACCTCCTGCCTCTTTCTTTTATACATCTCCCACTCATTTGCATTTTTTCCCTACAAAAATCGTCCAAATGCCTCTCTCTTCTCTTTCACTAATAAACTTACTTCTTCATCCACTCACTACCCTATCTAATCAACCCACCTTCAACGCTTCTCATGCCACAAGCATCTTTTGCGCAAGCCATCACTGCTTCCCTAAATACATCCCATTCCTCCCCCACTCCCCTTACCTCCTTTGTTCTCACCTTTTTCCATTCTGTACTCAGTCTCTCCTGGTACTTCCTCACACAAGTCTCCTTCCCAAGCTCACTTACTCTCACCACTCTCTTCACCCCAACATTCTCTCTTCTTTTCTGAAAACCCCTACAAATCTTCACCTTCGCCTCCACAAGATAATGATCAGACATCCCTCCTGCTGCACCTCTCAACATATTAACATCCAAAAGTCTCTATCGCGCACCTATCAATTAACACGTAATCCAATAACGCTCTCTGGCCATCTCCCCTACTTACATACGTATACTTATGTATATCTCGCTTTTTAAACCAGGTATTCCCAATCACCAGTCCTTTTTCAGCACATAAATCTACAAGCTCTTCACCATTTCCATTTACAACACTGAACACCCCATGTATACAAATTATTCTCTCAACTGCCACATTACTCACCTTTGCATTCAAATCACCCATCACTATAACCCGGTCTTGTGCATCAAAACCACTAACACAATCATTCAGCTGCTCCCAGAACACTTGCCTCTCATGATCTTTCTTCTCATGCCCAGGTGCATATGCACCAATAATCACCCATCTCTCTCCATCCACTTTCAGTTTTACCCATATCAATCTAGAATTTACTTTCTTACACTCTATCACATACTCCCACAACTCCTGTTTCTACGTATACCTATATATACATACAAAGGCATATACATGTATACACAAGTACATAATTCACATGTGCCTTTATTCATTCCTGTCGCCACCCCGCCACACATGAAATAACAACACCCTCCCCCCCCCGCATGCGCGCGAAGTAGCGCTAGGAAAAGACAACAAAGGCCACATTCATTCACAATCAGTCTCTAGTCATGTATAATGTACCGAAACCACAGCTTCCTTCCACATCCAGGCCCCACAAAACTTTCCATTGTTTACTCCAGACGCTTTCAATGCCCTGGTTCAATCCATTGACGGCACGTCGACCCCGGTATATATACATATATATATATATATATATATATATATATATATATATATATATATATATATATATATATATATATATATATATATATATATATATATAATACTTTGTCGGTTTTCCGCGTTAGTAAGGTAGCGAAAGGAAACAGACGAAAGACTGGCCCAACCCACCCACATACACATGTATTTACATAAACGCCCACACATGCACATATACATATCCATACATCTAAACATATACATACATAGACATACACAGATATATATATATATATATATATATATATATATATATATATATATATATATATATATATATATATATTATCCCTGGGGGTAGGGGACTAAGAATACTTCCCAAGTATTCCCTGCGTGTCGTAGAAGGCGACTAAAAGGGGAGGGAGCGGGTGGCTGGAAATCCTCCCCTCTCGTTTTTTTATTTTCCAAAACAAGGAACAGAGAAGGGGGCCAGGTGAGGATATTCCCTCTAAGGCCCAGTCCTCTGTTCTTAACGCTACTTCGCTAACCCGGGAAATGGCGAATAGTTTGAAAGAAAAGAAAAAGATATATATATATATATATATATATATATATATATATATATATATATATATATATATATATATATATATATACTTATCCATACTTGCTGCCTTCATCCATTCCTATCGCCACCCCGCCACAAATAAAATAGCACCCCGCTCCCCCCGCGAGCATGCGATGTAGCGCTAGGAAAAGACAAAGGCCACATTCATTCACACTCAGTCTCTAGCTGATATGTGTAATGCACCGAAACCAGTCTCTATCCACATCTAGGCCCCACAAAACTTTTTATGACTTACCCCTCATGTTTCACGTGCCCTGGTTCAATCCATTGACAGCACATCGACCCCAGTATATATATATATATATATATATATATATATATATATATATATATATATATATATATATATATATATATTATCCCTGGGGATAGGGGAGAAAGAATACTTCCCACGTATTCCCTGCGTGTCGTAGAAGGCGACTAAAATGGGAGGGAGCGGGGGGCTGGAAATCCTCCCCTCTCGTTTTTTTTTTGATTTTCCAAAAGAAGGAACAGAGAACGAGGCCAGGTGAGGATATTCCCTCAGAGGCCCAGTCCTCTGTTCTTAACGCTACCTTGCTAACGCGGGAAATGGTGAATAGTATGAAAAAAAAAAAAAAAATATATATATATATATATATATATATATATATATATATATATATAGATAGATAGATAGATAGATAGATAGATAGATAGATAGATAGATAAATAAGTATACGTATGTAAGTAGGAGAGATGGCCACAGAGCATTATTGGATTACGTGTTAATTGTTATGCGGGTGAAAGAGAGACTTTTGGATGTTAATGTGCTGAGAGGGACAACTGGAGGGATGTCTGATCATTATCGTGTGGAGGCAAAGGTGAAGATTTGTAGAGGTTTTCCGAAAAGAAGAAAGAATGTTGGGGTGAAGAGAGTGGTGAGAGTAAATGAGCTTGGAAAGGAGACTTGTGTGAGGAAGTAACAGGGGAGATTGAGTGAAGAATAGAAAAAGGTGAGAGCAAATGATGTAAGGACAGTGGGGGAGAAATGGGATGTATTTAGGGAAGTAGTGATGGCTTGCGCAAAAGAAGCTTGTGGCATGAGAAAGATGGGAGGTGGGCAGATTAGAAAGGGTAGTGAGTGGTGGGATGAAGTAAGATTGTTAGTGAAAGAGAACAGAGAGGGTTTTGGACGAATTTTGAAGGGAAGTAGAGCAGATGACTGGGAGATATGTAAAGGAAAGAGGCAGGAGGTCAGGAGAAAGGTGCAAGAGGTGAAAAAGAGGGCAAATGAGAGTTGGGGTGAGAAAGTATCATTAAATTCTAGGAAGAATAAAAAGATGTTTTAGAAGGAGATAAATAAAGTGCGTAAGACAAAAGAGCAAATGGGAACATCGGTGAAGGGGGCTCATAGGGAGGTAACAAATAGTAGTGGAGAAGGAGATGGAGTGAATATTTTGAAGGTTTGCTGAATGTGTTTGATGAGAGAGTGGCAGATATAGGGTGTTTCGGTCAAGGTGGTGTGCAAAGTGAGAGTTAGGGAGAATGGTTTGGTAAACAGAGAAGAGGTAGTGAAAGCTTTGCGGAAGATGAAAGCCGGCAAGGCAGCGGATTTGGATGGTACTGCATTGTAATTTATTAAAAAAGGGGGTAACTGTGTTTTTGATTGGTTGGTAAAGATATTCAATGTATGTAGTGCCTGAAGATTGGCAGAATGCATCCATAGTGCCATTGTATAAAGGCAAAGGGTGAGTGATCAAATTACAGAGGTATAAGTGTGTTGACTATTCATGGAAAATCATATAGGAGGATATTGACAGAGAGGGTCAAGGCATGTACAGAGCACCAGATTGGGGAAGACTAGTGTGGTTTCAGAAGTGGTAGAGGATGTGTGGATCAGGTGTTTGCTTTGAAGAATGTATGTGAGAAATACTTAGAAAAACAAATGGATTTGAATGTAGCATTTATAGATCTGGAGAAGGCATGTGACAGAATTGATAGTGATGGTTTGTGGAAGGTATTGAGAGTATATGGTGTGGGAGATAAGTTGCTAGAAGCAATGAAAAGTTTTTATCAAGGATGTAAGACGTTTGTACGAATAAGAAGAGAGGAAAGTGACTGGTTCCAAGTAAATGTCGGTTTGCGGCAGGGGTGCGTGGTATGTCCATGGTTGTTAGATTTGTTTATGGATGGGTTAACATTGTTAGGGAGGTGAATGCAAGAGTTTTGGAGAGAGGGACAAGTATGCTGTCTGTTGTGGATGAGAGGGCTAGGGAAGTGAGTCAGTTGTTGTTCGCTGATGATACAGTGCTGGTGGCTGATTCGGGTGAGAAACTGCATTAGTTGGTGACTGAGTTTGGTAAAGTGTGTGAAAGAAAGAAGCTGAGAGTAAATGTGAGTAAGATCAAGGTTATTAGGTACAGTAGGGTTGATGGACAAGTTAATTGGGAAGTAAGTTTGAATGGAGAAAAACTGGAGGAAGTGAAGTGTTTTAGATATCTGGGAGTGGATTTGGCAGCGGATGGAACCATGGAAGCGGAAGTGAGTCACAAGATGGGGGAGGGGGCGAAAGTTCTGGGAGCGTTGAAGAATGTGTGGAAGGCGAAAACGTTATCTCGGAGAGCAAAATTGGGTATGTTGGAGGGAATAGTGGTTCCAACAATGTTATATGGCTGCGAGGCATGGGCTATAGATAGGGTTGTTGCGAAGGAAGGTGGATGTGTTGGAAATGAGATGTCCGAGGACAATATGTGGTGTGAGGTGGTTTCAAGTAAGCAATGAAAGGGAAAGAGAGATATGTAGTAATAAAACGGGTGTGATTAAGAGAGCAGAAGAGGGTGTGTTGAAATGGTTTGGACACATGGAGAGAATGAGTGAGGAAAGATTGACAAAGAGGATATATGTGTCAGAGGTGGATGGAAGAAGGAGAAGCGGGAGACCAAACTGGAGGTGGAAGGATAGAGTGAAAAAGATTTTAAGCGATCAGGGCCTGAACATAAGGATGGTGAAAGGCATGGTAGGAACACAGTGAATTGGAACAACGTGGCCTACCGGGGTCGACGTGCTGTCAGTGGATTGAACCAAGGCATGTGAAGCGTCTGGGGTAAACCATGGAAAGTTTTTTGGGGCCTAAATGTGGAAAGGAAGCTGTGGTTTCGGTGCATTACACATGACAGCTAGAGACTGAGGGTAAACGAATGTGGTCATTTCATTTGTGGCAGGGTGGCGAAGGAAATGGATGAAGGCAGCATGTATGAATATGTACATGTGTATGTATGTATATGTCTGTGTATGTATATGTATGTATACGTTGAAATGTATAAGCATGTATATGTGCGTGTGTGGCAGTGTATGTATATACATATGTATGTAGGTGGGTTGGGTCATTCTTTCGTCTGTTTCCTTGCGTTGCCTCGCTAACGCAGGAGACAGCGACAAAATATAATAATATAAATAAATAAATAAATAAATAAATAAATATATATATATATATATATATATATATATATATATATATATATATATATATATATATATATATATATATATATATATATATTATCCCTGGGGATAGGGGATTAAGAATACTTCCCACGTATTCCCTGCGTGTCGTAGAAGGCGACTAAAAGGGGAGGGAGCGGGGGGCTGGAAATCCTCCCCTCTCGTTTTTTTTTTAATTTTCCAAAAGAAGGAACTGAGAATTGGGCCAGGTGAGGGTATTCCCTCAAAGGCCCAGTCCTCTGTTCTTAATGCTACCTCGCTAACGCGGGAAATGGCGAATAGTTTAAAAGAAAAAAAAAAAAAAAAAATATATATATATATATATATATATATATATATATATATATATATATATATATATATCCTCTTTGTCAATCTTTCCTCACTCATTCTCTCCATGTCACCAAACCATTTCAAAACACCCTCTTCTGCTCTCTCAACCACACTCTTTTTATTTCCACACATCTCTCTTACCCTTACATTACTTACTCGATCAAACCACCTCACACCACATATTGTCCTCAAACATCTCATTTCCAGCACATCCAACCTCCTCCGCACAACTCTATCCATAGCCCACGCCTCGCAACCATACAACATTGTTGGAACCACTATTCCTTCAAACATACACATTTTTGCTTTCCCAGATAATGTTCACGACTAACACATTCTTCAAGGCTCCCAGAATTTTTCCCCCTCCCCCACCCTATGATTCATTTCCGCTTCCATGGTTCCATCCGCTGCCAGATCCACTCCCAGATATCTAAAACACTTTACTTCCTCCAGTTTTTCTCCATTCAAACTTACCTCCCAGTTGACTTGACCCTCAACACTACTTTACTTAATAACCTTGCTCTTATTCACATTTACTCTAAACTTTCTGCTTTCACACACTTTACCAAACTCAGTCACCAGCTTCTGCAGTTTCTCACATGAATCAGCCACCAGCGCTGTATCATCAACGAACAACAACTGACTCACTTCCCAAGCTCTCTCATCCACAACAGACTGCATACTTGCCACTCTTTACAAAACTCTTCCATTCACCTCCCTAACAACCCCATCCATAAACAAATTAAACAACCATGGGGACATCACACACCACTGCCGCAAACCTACATTCACTGAGAACCAATCACTTTCCTCTCTTCCTACACGTACACATGCCTTACATCCTCGATAAAAACTTTTACAGCTTCTAACAACTTGCCTCCCACACCATATATTCTTAATACCTTCCACAGAGCATCTCTATCAACTCCATCATATGCCTTCTCCAGATCCATAAATGCTACATACAAATCCATTTGCTTTTCTAAGTATTTCTCACATACATTCTTCAAAGCAAACACCTGATCCACACATCCTCTACCACTTCTGAAACCACACTGCTCTTCCCCAATCTGATGCTCTGTACATGCCTTCACCCTCTCAATCAATACCCTCCCATATAATTTACCAGGAATACTCAACAAACTTATACCTCTGTAATTTGAGCACTCACTCTTATCCCCTTTGCCCTTGTACAATGGCACCATGCAAGCATTCCGCCAATCCTCAGGCACCTCACCATGAATCATACATACATTAAATAACCTTACCAACCAGTCAACAATATAGTCACCCCCTTTTTTAATAAATTCCACAGCAATACCATCCAAACCTGCTGCCTTGCCGGCTTTCATCTTCCGTAAAGCTTTTCCTACCTCTTCTCTATTTACCAAATCATTTTCCCTAACCCTCTCACTTTGCACACCACCTCGACCAAAATACCCTACATCTGCCACTCTATCATCAAACACATTCAACAAACCTTCAAAATACTTACTCCATCTCCTTCTCACATCACCACTACTTGTTATCACCTTTCCATTAACCCCCTTCACTGAAGTTCCCATTTGCTCCGTTGTCTTACGCACTTTATTTACCTCCTTCCAAAATATCTTTTTACTCTCCCCAAAATTTCGTGATACTCTCTCACCCCAACTCTTATTTGCCCTCTTTTTCACCTCTTGCACCTTTCTCTTGACCTACTGCACCTTTCTTTTATACATAACCCGCTCATTTGCATTTTTTTCCTGCAAAAATCGTCCAAATGCCTCTCTCTTCTCTTTCACTAATAATCTTACTTCTTCATCCCACCACTCATTACCCGTTCTAATCAACCCACCTCCCACTCTTCTCATGCCACAAGCCTCTTTTGCGCAAGCCATCACTGCTTCCCTAAATACATCCCATTCCTCCCCCACTCCCCTTACCTCCCTTGTTCTCACTTTTTTCCATTCTGTAATCAGTCTCTCCTGGTACTTCCTCACACAAGTCTCCTTCCCAAGCTCACTTACTCTCACCACCCTCTTCACCCCAACATTCACTCTTCTTTTCTGAAAACCCCTACAAATCTTCACCTTCGCCTCCACAAGATAATGATCAGACATCCCTCCAGTTGCACCTCTCAGCACATTAACATCCAAAAGTCTCTCTTTCGCGAGCCTATCAATTATCACGTGATCCAATAACGCTCTCTGGCCATCTCTCCTGCTTACACACGTATACTTATGTATACCTCGCTTTTTAAACCAGGTATTCCCAATCACCAGTCCTTTTTCAGCACATAAATCTACAAGCTCTTCACCATTTCCATTTACAACACTGAACACCCCATGTATACCAATTATTCCCTCAACTGCCACATTATTCACCTTTGCATTCAAATCACCCATCACTATAACCCGGTCTTGTGCATCAAAACCACTAACACACTCATTCAGCTGCTCCCCAAACACTTGCCTCTCATGATCTCATGCCCAGGTGCATATGCACCAATAATCACCCATCTCTCTCCATCAACGTTCAGTTTTACCCATATCAATCTAGAATTTACTTTCTTACACTCTATCAAATACTCCCACAACTCCTGTTTCAGGAGTAGTGCTACTCCTACCCTTGCTCTTGTCCTCTCACTAACCCCTGACTTTACTCCCAAGACATTCCCAAACCACTCTTCCCCTTTACCCTTGAGCTTCGTTTCACTCAGAGCCAAAACATCCAGGTTCCTTTCCTCAAACATACTACCTATCTCTCCTTTTTTCTCATCTTGGTTACATCCACACACATTTAGACACCCCAGTGTGAGCCTTCGAGAAGGAGGAGCACTCCCGGCGTGACTCCTCCTGTTTCCCCTTTTAGAAAGTTAAAAATACAAGGAGGGGAGGGTTGCTGGCCCCCCGCTCCCGTCCCTTTTAGTCGCCTTCTACGACAGGTGAGGAATACGTGGGAAGTGTTCTTTCTCCCCTATATATATATATATATATATATATATATATATATATATATATATATATATATATATATATACATATATATATATATATATATATATATATATATATATATATATATATATATATATATATATATATATCATCCCTGGGGATAGGGGAGAAAGAATACTTCCCACGTATTCCCTGCGTGTCGTAGAAGGCGACTAAAAGGGGAGGGAGCGGGGGGCTGGAAACCCTCCCCTCTTGTTTTTTTTTTTAATTTTCTAAAAGAAGGAACAGAGAAGGGGGCCAGGTGAGGATGTTCCCTCAGAGGCCCAGTCCTTTGTTCTTAACGCTACCTTGCTGATGCTGGAAATGGCGAATAGTTTGAAAAAAAAAAATATATATATATATATATATATACAAATACTTATTTATCTATTCATTTATTATACTTTGTCGCTGTTTCCCGCGTTAGCGAGGTAGCACAAGGAAACAGACGAAAGAATGGCCCAACCCACCCACATACACATTGTATATACATACACGTCCACACACGCACATATACATACCTATACATCTCAACATATACATATATATATACACACAGACATATACATATATACACAGGTACATAATTCATACTGTCTGCCCTTATTGATTCCCGTGGCCATCCCGCCACACATGAAATACCAACCCCCTTCCCCCCACATGTGCGCGAGGTAGCGCTAGCAAAAGACAACAAAGGCCACTTTCGTTCACACTCAGTCTCTAGCTGTCATGTATAATGCACCGTAACCACAGCTTCCTTTCCACATCCAGGCCCCACAGAACTTTCCATGGTTTACCCCAGACGCTTCACATGCCCTGGTTCAATCCATTGACAGCACGTCGACCCCGGTATATCACATCGTTCCAATTCACTCTATTCCTTGCACGCCTTTCACCCTCCTGCATGTTCAGGCCCCGATCACTCAAAATCTTCTTTACTCCATCTTTCCACCTCCAATTTGGTCTCCCACTTCTCCTCGTTCCCTCCACCTCTGACACATATATCCTCTTTGTCAATCTTTCCTCACTCATTCTCTCCATGTGACCAAACCATTTTAAAACACCCTCTTCTGCTCTCTCAACCACACTCTTTTTATTACCACACATCTCTCTTACCCTATTATTACTTACTCGATCAAACCCCCTCACACCACATATTGTCCTCAACATCTCATTTCCAGCACATCCATCCTCCTCCGCACAAGCCTATCTATAGCCCACGCCTCGCAACCATATAACATTGTTGGAACCACTATTCCTTCAAACATACCCATTTTTGCTTTCCGAAATGATGTTCTCGCCTTCCACACATTCTTCAAGGTTCCCAGAACTTTCGCCCCGTCCCCTACCTTATGATTCACTTCCGCTTTCATGGTTCCATCCGCTGCCAAATCCACTCCCATATATCTAAAGCACTTCAATTCCTTCATTTTTTCTCCATTCAAACGTACCCCCCAAACTGACTTGTCCCTCAACCCTTCTATACCGAATAACCTTGCTCTTATTCACATTTACTCTCAGCTTTCTTCTTTCGCACACTTTACCAAACTCAGTCACCAGCTTCTGCAGTTTCTCACACGAATCAGCCACCAGCGCTGTATCATCAACGAAGAACAACTGACTCACTTCCCAAGCTCTCTCATCCACAACAGACTGCATACTTGCCCCTCTTTCCAAAACTCTTGCATTCACCTCCCTAACAACCCCATCCATAAACAAATTAAACAACCATGGAGACATCACACACCCCTGCAGCAAACCTACATTCTCTGAGAACCAATCACTTTTCTCTCTTCCTACACGTACTCAAGCGTTACATCCTCGATAAACACCTTTCACTTCTTCTAACAACTTGCCCCCTAAACCACATATTCTTAATACCTTCCACAGAGCATCTCTATCAACTCTATCATATGCCTTCTCCAGATCCATAAAGCTACATACAAATCCATTTGCTTTTCTAAGTATTTCTCACATACATTCTTCAAAGCAAACACCTGATCCACACATCCTCAACCACTTCTGAAACCACACTCCTCTTCCCCAATCTGATGCTCTGTAAATGCCTTCGGCCTCTCAATCTATATTCTTCCATATAATTTCCCACGAATACTCAACAAACATATACCTCTGTAATTTGACCACTCACTTTTATCCCCTTTGCCTTTGTACAATAGCACTATGCAAGAATTCCTCCAATCCTCAGGCACCTCACCAGGAGTCATACATACATTAAATAACCTTACCAACCAGTCAACAATACAGTCATCCCCTTTTTTAATAAATTCCACTGCAATACCATCCAAACCCGCTGCCTTCCCGGCTTTCATCTTCCACAAAACTTTTACTACCTCTTCTCTGTTTACCAAATCATTTTCCTTAACCCTCTCACCTTGCCAACCACCTCGACCAAAACACCCTATATCTGCCACTCTATCATCAAACACATTCAACAAACCCTCAAAATACTCACCCCATCTCCTTTTCACATCACCATTACTTGTTATCACCTCCCCAATAGCCCCCTTCACTGAAGTTCCCATTTGTTCTCTTGTCTTACGCACTTTATTTACCCCCTTCCAAAACATCTTTTTATTCCCCCTAAAATTTAATGATACTTTCTCACCCCAACTCTCATTTGCCCTTTTTTTCACCTCTTGCACCTTTCTCTTGACTTCCTGCATCTTTCTTTTATACATCTCAAAGTCATTTCCATTATTTCCCTGCAAAAATCGTCCAAATGCCTCTCTCTTCTCTTTCACTAGTAATCTTACGTCTTCATCCTACAACTCACTACCCTTTCCAATCTGCCCACCTCCCACGCTTCTCATGCCACAAGCATCTTTTGCGCAAGCCATCACTGCTTCCCTAAATATATCCCATTCCTCCCCCACTCCCCTTACCTCCTTTGTTCTCACCTTTTACCTTTCTGTACTCAGTCCCTCCTGGTACTTCCTCACACAAGTCTCCTTCCCAAGCTCACTTACTCTCACCACTCTCTTCACCCCAACATTCTTCTTTTCTAAAAACCTCTACAAATCTTCAACTTCGCCTCCACAAGATAATGATTAGACATTCCACCACTTGCACCTCTCAGCACATTAACATCCAAAAGTCTCTCTTTCGCGCGCCTAACAATTAAGAGGTAATGGAAATACGCTCTCTGGCCATTTCTCTTACTTACATAAGTATACTTATGTATATCTCTTTTTAAACTAGGTATTCCCAATCACCAGTCCATTTTCAGAACATAAATTTACAAGCTCTTCACCATTTCCATTTACAACACTGAACACCCCATGTGTGTATATATATATATATATATATATATATATATATATATATATATATATATATATATATATATTTCTTTTTTTTTTCTTTTTTGCTTTGTCGCTGTCTCCCGCCTTTGCGAGGTAGCGCAAGGAAACAGACGAAAGAAATGGCCCAAACCACCCCCATACACATGTATATACATACGTCCACACACGCAAATATAAATACCTACACAGCTTTCCATGGTTTACCCCAGACGCTTCACATGTCCTGATTCAATCCACTGACAGCACGTCAACCCCGGTATACCACATCGATCCAATTCACTCTATTCCTTGCCCTCCTTTCACCCTCCTGCATGTTCAGGCCCCGATCACACAAAATCTTTTTCACTCCATCTTTCCACCTCCAATTTGGTCTCCCACTTCTCCTCGTTCCCTCCATCTCCGACACATATATCCTCTTGGTCAATCTTTCCTCACTCATTCTCTCCGTGCCCAAACCATTTCAAAACACCCTCTTCTGCTCTCTCAACCACGCTCTTTTTATTTCCACATACTTCTCTTACCCTTACGTTACTTACTCGATCAAACCACCTCACACCACACATTGTCCTCAAACATCTCATTTCCAGCACATCCATCCTCCTGCGCACAACTCTATCCATAGCCCACGCCTCGCAACCATACAACATTGTTGGAACCACTATTCCTTCAAACATACCCATTTTTGCTTTCCGAAATAATGTTCTCGACTTCCACACATTCTTCAAGGCTCCCAGAATTTTCGCCCCCCCTCCCCCACCCTATGATTCACTTCTGCTTCCATGGTTCCATCCGTTGCCAAATGCACTCCCAGATATCTAAAACACTTCACTTCCTCCAGTTTTTCTCCCTTCAAACTTACCTCCCAATTTACTTGACCCTCAACCGTACTGTACCTAATAACCTTGGTCTTATTCACATTTACTGCCAACTTTCTTCTTTCACACACTTTACCAAACTCAGTCACCATCTCCTGCAGTTTCTCACATGAATCAGCCACCAGTGCTGTATCATCAGCGAACAACTGACTCACTTCCCAAGCTCTCTCATCCACAACAGACTGCATACTTGCCCTTCTTTCCAAAACCCTTGCATTCACCTCTCTAACAACCCCATCCATAAACATATTAAACAACCATATATATATATATATATATATATATATATATATATATATATATATATATATATATATATATATATATATATATATTTTTTTTTTTTTCTTTTTTTTTATACTTTGTCGCTGTCTCCCGCGTTTGCGAGGTAGCGCAAGGAAACAGACGAAAGAAATGGCCCAACCCTCCCCATACACATGTACATACCCACGTCCACACACGCAAATATACATACCTACACAGCTTTCCATGGTTTACCCCGGACGCTTCACATGCCCTGATTCAATCCACTGACAGCACGTCAACCCCTGTATACCACATCGCTCCAATTCACTCTATTCCTTGCCCTCCTTTCACCCTCCTGCATGTTCAGGCCCCGATCACACAAAATCCTTTTCACTCCATCTTTCCACCTCCAATTTGGTCTCCCTCTTCTCCTCGTTCCCTCCACCTCCGACACATATATCCTCTTGGTCAATCTTTCCTCACTCATTCTCTCCATGTGCCCAAACCATTTCAAAACACCCTCTTCTGCTCTCTCAACCACGCTCTTTTTATTTCCACACATCTCTCTTACCCTTACGTTACTTACTCGATCAAACCACCTCACACCACACATTGTCCTCAAACATCTCATTTCCAGCACATCCATCCTCCTGCGCACAACTCTATCCATAGCCCACGCCTCGCAACCATACAACATTGTTGGAACCACTATTCCTTCAAACATACCCATTTTTGCTTTCCGGGAAAATGTTCTCGACTTCCACAAATTTTTCAAGGCTCCCAAAATTTTCGCCCCCTCCCCCACCCTATGATCCACTTCCGCTTCCATGGTTCTATCCGCTGACAGATCCACTCCCAGATATCTAAAACACTTCACTTCCTCCAGTTTTTCTCCATTCAAACTCACCTCCCAATTGACTTGACCCTCAACCCTACTGTACCTAATAACCTTGCTCTTATTCACATTTACTCTTAACTTTCTTCTTCCACACACTTTACCAAACTCCGTCACCAGCTTCTGCAGTTTCTTACATGAATCTGCCACCAGCGCTGTATCATCAGCGAACAACAACTGACTCACTTCCCAAGCTCTCTCATCCCCAACAGACCTCATACTTGCCCCTCTTTCCAAGACTCTTGCATTTACCTCCCTAACAACCCCATCCATAAACAAATTAAACAACCATGGAGACATCACACACCCCTGCCGCAAACCTACATTCACTGAGAACCAATCACTTTCCTCTCTTCCTACACGTACACATGCCTTACATCCTCGATAAAAACTTTTCACTGCTTCTAACAACTTGCCTCCCACCCCATATATTCTTAATACCTTCCACAGAGCATCTCTATCAACTCTATCATATGCCTTCTCCAGATCCATAAATGCTACATACAAATCCATTTGCTTTTCTAAGTATTTCTCACATACATTCTTCAAAGCAAACACCTGATCCACACATCCTCTCCCACTTCTGAAACCACACTGCTCTTCCCCAATCTGATGCTCCGTACATGCCTTCACCCTCTCAATCAATACCCTCCCATATAATTTACCAGGAATACTCAACAAACTTATACCTCTGTAATTTGAGCACTCACTCTTATCCCCTTTGCCTTTGTACAATGGCACTATGCACGCATTCCGCCAATCCTCAGGCACCTCACCATGAGTCATACATACATTAAATAACCTTACCAACCAGTCAACAATACAGTCACCCCCTTTTTTAATAAATTCCACTGCAATACCATCCAAACCTGCTGCCTTGCCGGCTTTCATCTTCCGCAAAGCTTTTACTACCTCTTCTCTGTTTACCAAATCATTTTCCCTAACCCTCTCACTTTGCACACCACCTCGACCCAAACACCCTATATATATATATATATATATATATATATATATATATATATATATATATATATATATATATATATATATATATAGTATTTTTATTTTCTTTTATTTTGCTTTGTCGCTACCTCCCCCATTTGCGAGGTAGCGCAAAGAAACAGAAGAAAGAAATGGCCCAACCCACCCCCATACACATGTATATACACACACGTCCACACACGCAAATATACATACCTATACATCTCAATGTACACATATATATACACACACAGACGCATACATATATACCCATTGCACACAATTCACACTGTCTGCCTTTATTCATTCCCATCGCCACCTCGCCACACATGGAATACCATCCCCCTCCCCCCTCATGTGTGCGAGGTAGCGCTAGGAAAAGATAACAAAAGCCCCATTCGTTCACACTCAGTCTTCAGCTGTCATGCAATAATGCCCGAAACCACAGCTCCCTTTCCACATCCAGGCCCCACACAACTTTCCATGGTTTACCCCTGAAGCTTCACATGCCCTGATTCAATCCACTGACAGCACGTCAACCCCAGTATCCCACATCGATCCAATTCACTCTATTCCTTGCCTGCCTTTCACCCTCCTACATGTTCAGACCCCGATCACTCAAAATCTTTTTCACTCCATCTTTCCACCTCCAATTTGGTCTCCCACTTCACCTCGTTCCCTCCACCTCCGACACATATATCCTCTTGGTCAATCTTTCCTCACTCATTCTCTCCATGTGACCAAACCATTTCAAAACACCCTCTTCTGCCCTCTCAGCCACGCTCTTTTTATTTCCACACATCTCTCTTACCTTTACATTACTTACTCGATCAAACCACCTCACACCACACATTGTCCTCAAACATCTCATTTCCAGCACATCCACCCTCCTGCGCACAACTCTATCCATAGCCCACGCATCGCAACCATACAACATTGTTGGAACCACTATTCCTTCAAACATACCCATTTTTGCTTTCCGAGATAATGTTCTCAACTTCCAAACATTCTTCAAGGCTCCCAGGATTTTCGCCCCCTCCCCCACCCTATGATTCACTTCCGCTTCCATGGTTCCATCCGCTGCCAGATCCACTCCAAGATATCTAAAACACTACTTCCTCCAGTTTTTCTCCATTCAAACTTACCTCCCAATTGACTTGACCCTCAACCCTACTGTACCTAATAACCTTGCTCTTATTCACATTTACTCTTAACTTTCTTCTTTCACACACTTTACCAAACTCAGTCACCAGCTTCTGCAGTTTCTCACATGAATCAGCCACCAGCGCTGTATCATCAGCGAACAACAACTGACTCACATCCCAAGCTCTCTCCTCCACAAGAGACTTCATACTTGCCCCTCTTTCCAAAACTCTTCCATTCACCTCCCTAACAACCCCATCCATAAACAAATTAAACAACCATGGAGACATCACACACCCCTGCCGCAAACCTACATTCACTGAGAACCAATCACTTTCCTCTCTTCCTACACGTACACATGCCTTACATCCTCGATAAAAACTTTTCACTGCTTCTAACAACTTGCCTCCCCCACCATTTATTCTTAATACCTTCCACAGAGCATCTCTATCAACTCTATCATATGCCTTCTCCAGATCCATAAATGCTACATACAAATCCATTTGCTTTTCTAAGTATTTCTCACATACATTCTTCAAAACAAACACCTGATCCACACATCCTCTACCACTTTAAAACCACACTGCTCTTCCCCAATCTGATGCTCTGTACATGCCTTCACCCTCTCAATCACTACCCTCCCATACAATTTACCAGGAATACTCAAAAAACTTATACCTCTGTAATTTGAGCACTCACTCTTATCCCCTTTGCCTTTGTACAATGGCACTATGCACGCATTCCGCCAATCCTCAGGCACCTCACCATGAGTCATACATACATTAAATAACCTTACCAACCAGTCAACAATACAGTCACCCCCTTTTTTTATAAATTCCACTGCAATACCATCCAAACCTGCTGCCTTGCCGGCTTTCATCTTCCGCAAAGCTTTTACTACCTCTTCTCTGTTTACCAAATCATTTTCCCTAACCCTCTCACTTTGCACACCACCTCGACCAAGACACCCTATATCTGCCACTCTATCATCAAACACATTCAACAAACTTTTAAAAGACTCACTCCATCTCCTTCTCACATCACCACTACTTGTCGTCACCTCCCCATTTGCGCCCTTCACTGAAGTTCCCATTTGCTCCCTTGTCTTACGCACTTTATTTACCTCCTTCCAAAACATCTTTTTATTCCCCCTAAAATTTAATGATACTCTCTCATCCCAACTCTCATTTGCCCTCTTTTTCACCTCTTGCACCTTTCTCTTGACCTCCTGTCCCTTTCTTTTATACATCTCCCACTCAATTGCATTTTTCCCTACAAAAATTGTCCAAATGCCTCTCTCTTCTCTTTCACTAATAATCTTACTTCTTCATCCCACCACTCACTACCCTTTCTAATCAACCCACCTCCCACTCTTCTCATGCCACAAGCATCTTTTGCGGAAGCCATCACTGCTTCCCTAAATACATCCCATTCCTCCCCCACTCCCCTTACTTCCATTGTTCTCACCTTTTTCTATTCTGTACTCAGTCTCTCCTGGTACTTCCTCACACAAGTCTCCTTCCCAAGCTAACTCTCACCACCCTCTTCACCCCAACATTCACTCTTCTTTTCTGAAAACCCATACAAATCTTCACCTTAGCCTCCACAAGATAATGATCAGACATCCCTCCAGTTGCACCTCTCACCACATTTACATCCAAAAGTCTCTCTTTCGCGCGCCTGTCAATTAACACGTAATCCAATAACGCTCTCTGGCCATCTCTCCTACTTACATACGTATACTTATGTATATCTCGCTTTTTAAACCAGGTATTCCTAATCACCAGTCCTTTTTCAGCACATAAATCTACAAGCTCTTCACCATTTCCATTTACAACACTGAACACCCCATGTATACCAATTATTCCCTCAACTGCCACATTACTCACCTTTGCATTCAAATCAGCCATCACTATAACCCGGTCGCGTATATCAAAACCACTAACACACTCATTCAGCTGCTCCCAAAACACTTGCCTCTCATGATCTTTCTTCTCATGCCCAGGTGCATATGCACCAATAATCACCCATCTCTCTCCATCAACTTTCAGTTTTACCCATATTAATCGAAAATTTACTTTCTTACATTCTATCACATACTCCCACAACTCCTGTTTCAGGAGTACTGCTACTCCTTCCCTTGTTCTTGTCCTCTCACTAACCCCTGACTTTACTCCCAAGACATTTCCAAACCACTCTTCCCCTTTACCCTTGAGCTTCGTTTCCCTCAGGGCCAAAACATCCAGCTTCCTTTCCTCAAACATACTACCTATCTCTCCTTTTTTCATATCTTGGTTACATCCACACACATTTAGACACCCCAATCTGAGTCTACGAGGAGGATGAGCACTCCCCGCGTGACTCCTTCTGTATATAAATATATATATATATATATATATATATATATATATATATATATATATATATATTATATATTATTTATTTTGCTTTGTCGCAGTCTCCCGCGTTAGCGAGGTAGCGCAAGGAAACAGACGAATGAATGGCCCAACCCGGTCACATACACATGTTTATACATACACGTCCACACACGCAAATATACATACCTATACATCTCAATGTACACATATATATATACACACACAGACATATACATATATATACATGTACATAATTCATACTCTCTGCCTTTATTTGTTTCCATCGCCACCCCGCCACACATGGAATAACAACCCCCTCCCCCCTCATGTGTGCGAGGTAGCGCTAGGAAAAGACACCAAAGGCCCCATTCGTTCACACTCAGTCTCTAGCTGCCATGTAATAATGCACCGAAACCACAGCTCCCTTTCCACATCCAGGCCCCACACAACTTTCCATGGTTTACCCCAGACGCTTCACATGCCCTGGTTCAAGCCATTGACAGAACGTCGACCCCGGTATACCACATCGTTCCAATTCACTCTATTCCTTGCACGCCTTGCACCCTCCTGCATGTTCAGGCCCCGACCACTCAAAGTCTTTTTCACTCCATCTTTCCACCTAAAATTTGGTCTCCCACTTCTCCTCGTTCCCTCCACCTCTGACACATATATCCTCTTTGTCAATCTTTCCTCACTCATTCTCTCCATGTGACCAAACCATTTCAAAACACCCTTTTCTGCTCTCTCAACCACACTCTTTTTATTTCCACACATCTCTCTTACCCTTACATTACTTACTCGACCAAACCACCTCACACCACATATTGCCCTCAAACATCTCATTTCCAGCACATTCACCCTCCTGCGCACAACTCTATCCATAGCCCACGCCTCGCAACCATACAACATTGTTGAAACCACTACTCCTTCAAACATACCCATTTTTGCTTTGCGAGATAATGTTCTCGACTTCCAAACATTCTTCAAGGCTCCTAGAATTTTCGCCCCCTCCCCTACCCTATGATTCACTTCCGCTTAAATGGTTCCATCCGCTGCCAGATCCACTTCCAGATATCTAAAACACTTTACTTCCTCCAGTTTTTCTCCATTCAAACTTACCTCCCAACTGACTTGACCCTCAACCCTACTGTACCTAATAACCTTGCTCTTATTCACATTTACTCTTAACTTTCTTCTTTCACACACTTTACCAAACTCAGTCACCAGCTTCTGCAGTTTCTTACATGAATCAGCCACCAGCGATGTATTATCACCGAACAACAACTGACTCACTTCCCAAGCTCTCTCATCCACAACAGACTGCATACTTGCCCCTCTCTCCAAAACTCTTGCATTCACCTCCCAAACAATCCCATCCATAAACAAATTAAACAACCATGGAGACATCACACACCCCTGCCGCAAACCTACATTCACTGAGATCCAATCACTTTCCTCTCTTCCTACACGTACACATGCCTTACATCCTCGATAAAAACTTTTCACTGCTTCTAACAATTTGCCTCCCACACCATATATTCTTAAAACTTTCCACAGAGCATCTCTATCAACTCTATCATATGTCTTCTCCAGGTCCATAAATGCTACATACAAATCCATTTGTTTTTCTAAGTATTTCTCACATACATTCTTCAAAGCAAACACCTGATCCACACATCCTCTACCACTTCCGAAACCACACTGCTCTTCTCCAATCTGATACTCTGTACATGCCTTCACCCTCTCAATCAATACCCTCCCATATAATTTACCAGGAGTACTCAACAAACTTATACCTCTGTAATTTGAGCACTCACTCTTATCCCCTTTGCCTTTGTACAATGGCACTATGCAAGCATTCCGCCAATCCTTAGGCACCTCAGCATGAATCATACATACACTAAATAACCTTACCAACCAGTCAACAATACAGTCACCCCCTTTTTTAAATAATTCCACTGCAATACCATCCAAACCTGCTGCCTTGCCGGCTTTCATCTTCCGCAAAGCTTTTACTACCTCTTCTCTGCTTACCGAATCATTTTCCCTAACCCTCTCACTTTGCACACCACCTCGACCAAGACACCCTGTGTCTGCCACTCTATCATCAAACACATTCAACAAACCTTCAAAATACTCACTCCATCTCCTTCTCACATCACCACTACTTGTTATCACCTCCCCATTTGCGCCCTTCACTGAAGTTCCCATTTGCTCCCTTGTCTTACGCACTTTATTTACCTCCTTCGAGAACATCTTCTTATTCTCCCTAAAATTTAATGATACTCTCTCACACCAACTCTCATTTGCCCTCTTTTTCACCCCTTGCACCTTTCTCTTGACCTCCTGTCTCTTTCTTTTATACATCTCCCACCGAATTGCATTTTTTCCCTGCAAAAATCGTCCAAATGCCTCTCTCTTCTCTTTCACTAATAATCTTACTTCTTCATCCCACCACTCACTACCCTTTCTAATCAACCCACCTCCCACTCTTCTCATGCCACAAGCATCTTTTGCGCAATCCATCACTGATTCTCTAAATACATCTCATTCCTCCCCCACTCCCCTTACTTCCATTGTTCTCAACTTTTTCCATTCTGTACTCCGTCTCTCCTGGTACTTCCTCACACAAGTCTCCTTCCCAAGCTCACTTACTCTCACCACCCTCTTCACCCCAACATTCATTCTTCTTTTCTGAAAACCCATACAAATCTTCACCTTAGCCTCCACAAGATAATGATCAGACATCCCTCCAGTTGCACCTCTCAGCACATTAACATCCAAAAGTCTCTATCGCGCACCTATCAATTAACACGTAATCCAATAACGCTCTCTAGCCATCTCTCCTACTTACATACGTATACTTATGTATATCTCGCTTTTTAAGCCAGGTATTCCCAATCACCAGTCCTTTTTCAGCACATAAATCTACAAGCTCTTCACCATTTCCATTTACAATACTGAACACCCCATGTACACCAATTATTCCCTCAACTGCCACATTACTCACCTTTGCATTCAAATCACCTATCACTATAACCCGGTCTCGTGCATCAAAACCACTAACACACTCATTCAGCTGCTCCCAAAACACTTGCCTCTCATGATCTTTCTTCTCATGCCCAGGTGCATATGCACCAATAATCACCCATCTCTCTCCATCAACTTTCAGTTTTACCCATATTAATCGAGAATTTACTTTCTTACATTCTATCACATACTCCCACAACTCCTCTTTCAGGAGTACTGCTACTCCTTCCCTTGTTCTTGTCCTCTCACTAACCCCTGACTTTACTCCCAAGACATTCCCAAACCACTCTTCCCCTTTACCCTTGAGCTTCGTTTCACTCAGAGCCAAAACATCCAGGTTCCTTTCCTCAAACATACTACCTATCTCTCCTTTTTTCACATCTTGGTTACATCCACACACATTTAGACACCCCAGTCTGAGCCTTCGAGGAGGATGAGCACTCCCCGCGTGACTCCTTCTTCTGTTTCCCATTATAGAAAGTTAAAAATACAAGGAGGGGAGGATTTCTGGCCCCCCCGCTCCCGTCCCCTCTAGTCGCCTTCTACGACACGCGA